>NC_090617.1:4135397-4158554 GCF_004359215.1 Bremia lactucae
GAGTCGTCAGATTACGGCTATGGTAAAGATGACTACGACCACAAAGGCTACAAGCACGATGACTACAAGCACGATGACTATAAGCACGACGATTACAAGCACGATGAATATGAGCATAAGAGCTACGGCAAAGGCTACGGCTCCAAATATGGCAGTGGTTACGGCCACAAAAAGTACGGTAAAGACTGCGATGACAAGAGCTACGGCAACGACTACTACAGCTACGGAAAAGGCTATGGTGGCAAAGACTACGGCTACTACCCTGACTACTACTCTTCGTACGGTGGTGACTACGGATACGACAGCTATTACCCGTCATATGGAGGTGACTACGGGTACGGTGGGTACTCGCCGGGATACTACTCGTCATACGACAGCTACCCTGGTTATGGAGGATATGGATTCGATCAATCTGGCTACGGCGGGTACGGATACGGCAGCTTTGGATATCCTGGTTATGGCGACTACGGGTTCTCTGGCAACTTCGGGTACCCAGGTTATTTTGGTTTTGAATCTGGCACATCAAATGTTGAGGATGCGTCTGGACACCAAGAAGCTGCGACTGTTAGTACGGAAGCTTCTATCAAAACGCCGGACGAGAAGGACGAAAAGAAGAAGCCCAACCCGGAAAAGTCCGAAGAGGTCAAGTCGGATGCCACTGACAAGTCGAAGAGCAAGTAAATAAATGTAAGGTTGTCCTAGCAAAAACGACGGTAGTATAATAAGCCCGTGTGTTGATGTCAAACGTAATAATAAATAAAATATCACGTGAAGTCTTCGTAAGCTGCATAGGCCAAGTTCCAGGGATCTATTGATTAAAATATATCGAAATATAAAGAGACTTTACGAACGAGGTATCAAGTTCACGAATCCACATGCATCGCCAATGCCAAACCTTGTGCATCAGCTCGCAAGGCTGCAACTTGGTCCGGTAAGAGAAAGGCAGCGTCTCTCCAATCGCCAAATCAACGCACCGCCCATAAACATCAATGCCGCTTCGATGCATTCCCAGCGTATATCAATCCAGCGATCTCTCTTAGCATCGCTACACTGTCCCTCGCACCGTGTCCTGGCCATTCGAGACGGACCAAGAGTGGTCCTTAATCGACCACCAGGAAGCAATGTTCACTCCAGACCGGTCTTTCAAGTCTCTTACGCTCATACGAAAGGCTTTTTCGTCGCTGTCGACGAACAAGGAGCCGCGGGAATCGTCCATGCGGCCTCTGGACACTGGCAAAGCCAGTGGATGGCACACACTAACGCCATTTTTGATGCGATTTGGACGCAAAACGATAGCCACGTGCTCACTGCGTCAGGAGATTTTGCCATTCGTATCTGGGACGTTGAAAACATCGTCTCGAGGTCCTCGACGCCCGTTTTAACGCTCCAAGGACATGACAGGAGTGTCAAGTGTGTCCGTCAAGCACGAGACCAGACGCATGTCTTTGCCTCTGGAGGTCGCGATGGAAAAGTGTTGCTGTGGGATACACGCACGAATGGAAACCCAATTGCAATGCTCGATAAAGTGCATGCAGAGCCTCATTTATCGCGAGACTTTTCGCAATCGAATCGATCAATGCCTTCCTTGAAACGAAGACGACAAAGAGGAGCTTCGAATATAGTACCTTCCAGTCCGAGTGTCACGTGTGTCGAGTTTGGAGAGAACGGAATGGATTTGATGACAGCAGGGGCGACAAATACTATTGTGAAATGCTGGGATCTCCGACAACTTCGTCGTGGCAACACTTATGCAAAAATTCCGGAACCTATTCAAGAATTTTCATGCTCAAGTTGGGAAGAAGCACGTCATGGAATTTCATCGTTAATGCTTTGTCCTGGACGCGCAGGACGTGCATCGCAGTTGCTTGTGAATGTCTTGCACGACTCAATTGTCGTGCTTGATCTGACGCGAACGCATCAAGCACGACCGATTCTTCGTTGCTACGGCCACGAATCGAGTTCGTTTTACTGTAAAAGTTCGTTTAGTCCTCAAGGCGAGTTTATTGCAACAGCCTCTGCAGATGGTGTCGTGTATATTTGGGACGCGCGTTTGAAGGTTATGAAGGATGAAATGCTAGCAATAAGAAGGCCAAATTTTAATGGAGAACAGCGACTGCCGTGTGTAGCTCTTAAAGGCCATACGAGCGACGTGAATGGGGTCGCGTGGAGTTCTTTGCACGATTTGGAACTCGCGTCTTGTTCCGATGATGGGACGGTCATGTGCTGGCAGACTTCTAGTGAGCGATGCGAGTCTTCACGCTTTAAATTACAGGCAAGCAATTCAACAACCCAACGAGTTGAGTATTCGAATTGGAGCGCGTTTCAAGAGCAGCTTGATGGATATTCGTACCGTGTGCAAGGTCCAAAACGAGATTCAACGTCTCAAGGTCAAAATCGAAGCCGTTCTATCGATACGAGATTTAGTCCAAAGCCTCGAAAGCTTCCCGATCAAGGGCTTGCTTCTACACAAGAAGAACGTCTGGACTTTCGCGCATCTCGACAAAAAAATCGTATTCATTTTCGACGCAGAGCTCGAACAATTATTGTTCGTCCGAAACGAGCACAACGGACTTTAGTGGAACTATGGGGATCGAGAACGTCCGTATATTGTTAAGCACAGCGTTTGATGGCAAAAACTTGTAAGTCTAGTGAAAACAAAAGTGTTTCGTATTCAGTGTGTAAAGTTCCTTTACAAAACTTTGTCTTCGAACGCCTGATTAAAGACAGACAGAAGCTTGTCAATGTCCTTTTCATCTACAACGAGTGGGGGGCATAAACGAATGGTACTGCAATACAATAATATTCATGGCAGTCAATAATTAGATAAGAAAATATTCCTTTTAACAGGATGACAATGCACGTACTTGTCACCCGCAGATATAATAAGCACTTGTTTTGAAAGTGCATACTCAATGAGAGGACCCACAGGTTTGATGCACTCGAGCGCAAGAAAGAGCCCGCCTTTGCCAATAGGTGAACGAACATCGGCAACTTTATCAGGATATTTAGTTTGCAATTTTTTAAGCCCATCCGCCAAGTATTTGCCACGCTTTTGCACATTTTCGAGAAAGCTCGGGGCCATGATTTTCTTAACTACGGTAGTGGCCACAGCACATACAAGTGGGTTGCCTCCAAATGTCGTACCGTGCTGGCCAGGAGTGATAGCCGAAGCCACTTTGTTCGACATGAGCACAGCGCCAATGGGCAGTCCACCAGCTAATGGCTTCGCCAGCGTCATAATGTCCGGTATCACGTCGTACAGTTCATGAGCAAACAATTTGCCCGTTCGGCCTAATCCACACTGCACTTCATCCGTAATGAGCATGGCATCGTACTGATCGCATAAAGTACGCAGCTCTTGCATAAATTTACGATCAGCGGGATACACGCCGCCCTCGCCTTGAACAGGCTCGACGAAAACACCAGCCGTGTTTTCAGAAATGAGCTTTTTAACACTCTCAATGTCATTAAACTCCGCGTAGTGCACGCCTGGGACAAGCGGCATGAAAGCCTCGCGAATTTTGGGTTTGTGCGTGAGTGTTAAAGCTGCAGCGGTCCGGCCGTGAAAACCGTGTTTAAAAGAAATAAATTCAATTTTTTTGCCTTCAAGTGGTCTGTTGCAGGCAAGTTTAGACACAAGCAAATTTGATTACAATAAAAATAACGTACGTTCCCTTAGTGACGTGGTTGGCATAAAGTCGTGCAAATTTATAGGCCCCTTCGTTGGCCTCTGTCCCGGAATTGGCAAAGAAAACCTTGTCAAAGCACGAATTGTCGACAAGTGTCTTGGCTAGTTCCAGAGGCGCTTTAGTGTGGAATAAATTGCTCACGTGCGTCACTTTTTTGCCATTATCCACAAGACTCTGATACCAATCTTCGTCGCCGTGACCCAAACCGGACACAGCAATGCCAGCATAAAAGTCCAGGAACTCACGACCCTCTTCGTCGAACAGCTTGCTGCCTTTGCCATGCGTGAACATGAGACCAGACTCGCCGCGGACGCCATCTGGGTTGTACGTGCTGGCCAAATATTGCTTTTCGTACGTGTCGGGGTTAAATGACTCGGCAGTAGTAGCAAAAGACCGCAACGAGTTGCGTGCCACTCGGGGCACCAATTTTGCGGACCGAAGCATCGGATGGTTTTTATCAAGAATGTAGTAAGCAGAAAGTTAGGAATGATATAAAATAAAGAAATTCCTAAACTCACCCTCTTGATAGCACACCCCCAAATTGGTGTAAGACGAAAATCAATATTCACTCACTTTTAACAACTACTACCATTCAACTCACCACCAAACAATTCACTTGAATCACTACCACTCAATCCACTCAAAAGGTTAAAAGTCAGATTCTCAGCTTTCTAGATCAATCAGCCAATCTCTATTGGCTGATTGATCTATAAAGCTGAGAGTCTCAATAACTCACAGAGATATTGAATTATAGTATCATGTAACGGGGTGCCCCGTTACATAAGTGTTATTTCCTAAAAGAGGTATAACAATAATTATTTCCTATAAGAGAAAACAAACAAAACAGTACAACATTATCATCTTTATTAATTTTGACTTAAATAGTTCCTAAATTTCCAAATTTAGTAATATTGACGCAATAAGACATTACTTCTATTAAATGGTTGATTTAAGATTAAATCAACCCTGCCAATCGTAATAAGACACGATTGTGCGGTGCGCAAATAGGCGCCATACAGAGTTTGTTACCAAAAAGTAAAGTCAGTAGTAGATAGAAGATCGTTACGTAGGAATGTAATATATCAATACAGTTTTGTTTTTCTCTAATTCTAATCCTTTGAATTAATTTTGGTAGCTAAGGACCCTTAGCTACTTAGGAACCTTCCTTTCGTGAAAGGTTTGCCTATTTGAGTGATCTTGAATGGAGTATGATCTTGAATGGAGGGTGATCTAACGAATGAGTTCGGTTATAGATGGGCCAGCCGTTGGCGCCATGCTGTACACTCTGGGTAGAGATGAATAAGCATGCGGCCATAGCGAAGTTTATTTAACATGAACTCAACGGGGCTCAAGGAATAGTAACCTTGCTTCACCAGCAAGGCTCTCAACAAGCGGAGGTGTTGATAGAACAGGGTGCTCAACAGTTGGTAATGTTGAGACAGCAGCATGTTATGCTGCTAATAAACCGACGCTTCAGCGTCGACCCGAAAGCTTAATGATAGGAGGCTCTAAATTTAAGGCATTTGAAGGTGACTCCCGTTGAGAAGATTCGTCGAATGAGACGACGCCATAGAAGCTCGTCGTCTCAGTGATGATGCGACGAAAGTGAAATTTGGCATTTCAACTTAGACGGACGTGCCAAATCTTGGGCATTGGGGCTCAAGCTTCACGACACATAAGTTTTTGGGTCGTACGAGGTCTTAAAGACCCGGCTCAGGCAAACATTTGAGCCGCCACGTGCCGAATTCAGGGCTCGAACCGAGCTATTGAAGTTGAAACAGGGCAAGCGTGACATTCACGCTTATGCTTAACATATACGATATCTGATCAGTTAAATGGTTAGTCAGCCAATTGATGAACAAAGATAGGTGATTGTTTATGAAAGGTCTTGCAGACGGACCTGTTATGACCCACCTGTTCCGGCTAGACCTAGAGTCTCTTGACCAAGCGATTTCTATAGCGGAACAGGAGGACTTTAGCCTGAAACAGGCTTCCGTACACGCGGGTGCATTTCGTCCACCGAGACGACAAGAAAACGGAGGTCCAGAGCCCATGGATCTCTCGTATGTGGAGAGCGAGAACCTCGCTCTTCAAATTACAAACGGTTACAGAAATGTAATCGCTGTCAAAAATGGGCCACTACGCCTATAAGTGTAGTGCCCCACGGCCAGTGCCTAAAAGCACTGAGCGAGAAGACCGACCTCTCACTAGGAACAGACAAAAACATCCCTTGGGGCAGTTACACACTGCCCCAAGGGATGAGTATAACCTCATCACCCTGAAAATAAAAGTGTCAAATAAGTTGTCACTGAAGCCCCTTGTCGATTGTGGAGCGTCGAATAGTCCTATTAGACGCCAATCGCTGGAAGATCGCAGATTGAAATTTATTAAGCGCGCTATCCCTTTAGCGAAGATGACAGTGCGCCTAGGAACAGGCGAATCTGTAACGATTAAGAAAGATGTAGTTGAAATCCAATGCACGTTAACGGATAAAAAGTGCGATGATGATTACATCGTACTAGATTTGGATGACAAATTTGATGTCATCTATGAAATACCATGGCTTAGAGAGTAAGCCATGTATAAATTGGCAACATCAAGCCGTGACGATGCCTGTCTCTTGTTCATCAGATGGCCAACTGATAAACGTCTTGAAGAATTCACAAGCGTGTATATGGCCTACGAGTGAGTGCGATGACCTCACTTGTGGTTCGGTCGGTATCATGACAGCACAAGACCTCAGTGTGAATGCCCAACACACTGTGGAGTTAGAATCCGAGGGCTGCCACAAGCACAAGCAGTGACAAGAAGCGTCGAAGGTCCACCATTGTGATGTGGACATAGTTACCGACGGCTGTGCACAAGCAGAGACGGTGTCGAAGTTCGACCATTTGAATGAGTTGAGTGGTTCGAAACAAGAATGCTTGTTTAAAAAGAAACATCCAAAAAAATTTGGAACGCCCGTCTATAAGAGACAGTGCAAAAATCCTAGGTCGACTGAGAGTCGATCGTAGAGGATCTCACTGTGATAGCGCAACCAGAGCTAGAGGAGGATACTCCTCCAAAGAATTATGTGGGAATAAGTTCTCGGAAACCTTTGGTGAAAGGATCCCAGTAACTTTTGGAAAAAGCTCCAAAGAAAAAAATGAGACAATCAATGTCTTAGTACAAAAATGATATCGAGTGTAGGCGCTTAAAAACTGGATCTAATAGCCCCTTCCGAAGTTATATTTGGAGATAAATCAATTGCCAACGCTAGAGCCGAAACGGTTCTTGCGTGACCTGCGTGTGGCAAAGTCAACGAGATCTGCGTACTTGTCACAGATGACAACCACGTGGCCGACATTCGGTCGGCAATAGTATTTTTGGAGAACGATCGAATTCTCAGTAGCTCATCGATGACGAAAGTGTCTTCGATGAGAAGACAAGGATTTAACGTTTTACGTCCCAATCCTGGGAGTCTTTAAATTCAAAGCCTCTTCATGAAGATTTATTAAAATTTAATGATGTCTTTCCAAGATCAGTATCGTGCGAGTTGTCTAAGGACAAAGGCATTCGACACGAAATTGACCTAATCCCAGGTTCGGAATTCTGTCACGAAGCAATGACATTGCCTCATGAAAAATTAATAGCGATCGACGAATTCTATGCCGAACGCTTAGCAGCGGGCCATGTGAGGGAGACAGCTTTCCGACATAGCTCTCCGAACTTCTGTGTGAGAAGCGCAGGAGGAGGATGGTGGATAGTGCATACCTTCAATAAAATGAACACTGCAACTGTACCGACTCAAACGCCGACCACGAAAAGACGTAATAGTTGATGTTATGTCAAAGAGGACTATCTTTTCGCCAATAGATCTAATGGTTGAATTTTATCAGATCCTTATGCGTGAACAGGATATACCGTTCACAGTAGTAAGCATTCCAAGCGGTATGCTATGGGGGTGGCTACTCGTGCCACAGGGACTAAGCAATGCCCCTGCGACATTCAACAGATGCGTTAAGATCTGCGCGGGATTTTGCATCGAGCTGTTTTGATGATTTATTCTTTCATAGCAGAGCCACACACGGAAAGTAGGACGTTGAAGTACATCGTTCCCACGTCCGGAAGGATCTCACAATTATGCACAAGCACAAGTTGCATGCAAATTTCAAGAAGAGCATTTTCGCTGCAAGCGAACTACCACTTCTTGGGTGCATCGTGGGTAAACCGGTGTACGCCCGGATCCCGAAAAGATCAAGGCGATCACCGATTGGTCTGTGCCTGTCGATGTAAAGGGACTTCGAGTGTTCCTCGGTTTTGCGGCATACCTGCACAAGTACTCAAGCAATTATGCCGAAATGACAGTACATACAAAGACGGCGCAGAGCGCGTCGTCTTTTATCGATCACGTTAGCTTCAACACAGCTATATGCAACTATCCAGTGCATTACAAGAAATCCCTTGCCATGAAATATGCACTGGCTAGGTTTAGGGTATATCTCTTGGGAGATAGACCGCTCAATGTATAAACGGACCATGAACCTATCGCACGGCCGTAAACAGTCCACACATTTCGCAAAGAATGGCGGAATGGTTTTCTTTCTTTGCGAAATATAACTTCTTCGTGGAGTATTAACCATGACGACTTACTGCGTCGTTGATGCCCTTTTGCGCCGCCCCAATTTTGATCGCTGTTGCAGCAATCAACAGGGAGAATAAGACCACTGATGTAACAATAAGTATTCTGTCGTCAAAATACTAGACGACATTAGAAAAGTCTATCAAGAAGATAAGGATCTTAAAGGGACTATCTTAATAATCCATCACAACAGTCCTTAAAAGAATTGTTGAATTGTATCGATTTTCAACAGATCGATATACAACACGCAATGGTTTATTGTATTCTATAGCCATTGCTGGCGAAGCACCTACGCATCATGTATAAGTACCACGACGCACCAATACGTGGTCATCGTGGACGTGAGAAGACTTATCTCACAATAAGCCGCGATTTCTACTCTCCACGCCAGCATAAATTCGCCCACAAGTACAAATGTTCTTGCGAAGCTTGTCAACGGGTGAAGCCCAGTGCATCATCCCGCGATCCGTTACAACCTCTGCCTGTTTTGGCAGGCGTTGGCAGTTCATATTTATGGACTTTGGCTTCGGAATTTCAAGACGATCACAAGAAATGTGGTATTCCGTTTTTTGTTGATCGTTTCAGCGAAATAATTAAACTTGCTACATTACCGGAGTCGATCATAGTCAAAGCCCGTGATCTTGTCTTTCTTGACTAGATATTTCGACTCCATGGGTTACCCTGTGAACTGGTCTCTTATTAATACCCCATCTTCACAACGGCGTTTTGGCAATCTGTGTTCAAATCACTTGAAAACAGTCAAAATTTCAACTTTTGATCATCCCGTAACAGATGGTAAGACATAACGTGAAATCGTATCTTCGGAAAGATATTTGCGGATTCGTCCACTTACTCTTACGAGTTGGAGCGAGTTCTTGCCGATGGTAAAGTTTACTATCAATAGATCAGTGCATGCTTCTACAAACCATACACCGTTTTTCGTGATGACTTAGGCCATCCACGTATACCCACCTTATTTGAGAGTGACTCTATTCAAGGACGGAGGACTCGCTCGAGCAAATGACAATATAGCTCTTGCTCATAACGCATTGACTCTAGGATCAGTGCAAAGGAGACCAGTGTTATTTCAATCAACATGGGAGTGGACAAACTCAGTAATAACAATTATGCTATTACTGACTTCGACAACGATGCTGAAAGACTCAGCATCGAAAACAATACTGTTAATGAGAACGATAATACTCTCAATAATGAAGACACCAATATCTCCGCAGTGCGACCCGGTCGCACTGAAAACAAAAATAAAACCGACTCAATAGGTGATGTCCTGTTGGCTAAAGAAGCAGTGGTCTGTTTCGTACAGGATTCCATCGCTGATGCGGTGGACCGACAGAAACGGAACTATGACAAAAATTGAAGAGCATACATACTTTAATTTAAAAATAATGACCTAGTCCTACTGTCTACGGTAAACCTACCAAAGCACGTAGGGACGAGTGTAGGCAGTAATAAAATACTGTCGAGGTATATCGGCCCGATTTGTGTACAACGTCTCCAAGGCAATGCGTATACGATCGAGTTGCCTCGTAGTATCGGTATGCGTCCTACGTTCAATGTTGGGCGTCTACGCCCGAAGCATCAGTTCAAGGCTTCTTCCGATTACGTATTATACCGGTACGGGCAAGGGCACCCGTCAAAGCCTGATGGTTCCAAGCCAAAGCCTTACGGAATAGTCTGATTCTCTTCAACCAGACGATCTACTC
Organism: Bremia lactucae; assembly: GCF_004359215.1. NCBI lineage: Eukaryota > Oomycota > Peronosporomycetes > Peronosporales > Peronosporaceae > Bremia > Bremia lactucae. Next base: position 4,145,432 of record NC_090617.1, read on the forward strand.
TTTACCACAAGGAAGAGATCTTCTGACCAGCTGTCAACAGCTCGTTCTGAAGGGACTGATGTGACCTTTCGTTCGCCTGTGTTGTTCAGTCGCAATCTGCCCACAGTTTTTTAACTGGTCACGAAAAATATTATCGACCGTCACCGCTAGCTCGCGGCGACAGGATCGTGATCAAGATCTTCCTTTTAATACTAAAGGGTGTAATTCATATTACAATGTTGATTCGGGCTCGTCAAACGAGGCGAACCCGATATTTCCTCCCCTCCCACATCCTTTGATGGATTCAGGTAGAAGTGCTTTCTCGTTGAAAGTTTCTTGAACCACCGTAAGGCAAGGGGGTTTGAACGAGTTATCGTGTTCGTTGGCGAGGAATTCCATCCTCGCACGATAGTTGGGAATCTTGTTTTCAACTGATGTTGGACGTTCCGGGTCTCGTCTTGCAGTACGACGAAACCCATCCTCCTCGGCAGAATGTCCATCGGAGAACGAGCGCTTCCCGCACTCGTAAAAGAATCGGAGATTCTCAATCCTTTGACGCATCTCGTGAGAGATGAGAGTAATTCAATGGGGATCTTTGAGGGAATATGCTTATTAAGGGGCATAACCTGAACCCTAAAACAGCATGGTCATGTGTCTCCCCACAAGAGGCAAGATATCCCTGCCCCTCTAGACAAACGGTGCAATTTAGCGTGCACCGACTACGGTCCGTTTCTCGAACCGTTCACGGAAAGCATTTAGCTTGTCAAGCCAGACCTCACGGCGTTATGTTTTATACATTGTGTACAAAGGCTGTCCAAGCTTGAAACAAAGGTTTGACATCCTTTGCCCGTTTGCAAGTATACCACCGATGTTCATAAAAGGCATCGATGAAGAATTTCGTTTCGTCCTCACCAGGCTTATGAAGCCTGGATAAGTCGAATAACGGAATATGATATTGATCGTCTGTCATTCCGGACCAACGAATCAGGTTATCGTTACCGGGTAACTAAGGCCTCTTTTCAGAAGCGAACCGCAACGTATTGCGGTCCCTCTACTATTGACTCATGTTAAAGTTAGCGTTTAGTTGGCCCTGGAAGCGATCTCTAGCATCACTCTTTTTCTGGTGATGCGAACTTGCACCAGAAGAAGCACTCGTCTCTTTCCGACCACTTAATTCCTTGTGACACATTCTAACGTCACCAGAGTGGTCATGGCCGACGGAGCCATCTGAGAATGACTCCCCACCAGGAGGTCCGACGAGAAGATTAACCTCGTCATCACCTCTCTGGTAGTCACGGTAGAACCCAAAGGCTAAACGGACTCTGCCCTGTGTGATCCGGCGGTCTTTACAGTAGATACTGATGCGGGCGATGCCGGTGACTTGGACCAGTCTCCTACAATTGGTGTAGCAGATGACTTGTCCCCGTCACCTGCAATATCCATAACAGATGACATACCCCAGTCGCCTCTAATGGGAGTAGGAGGTGACATATCCCCCGCAGATGACGCATTAGAGTCTACTGAACCATTTTTCTTACTGACAGCTACACTGACGCGTTCAGCTGCCAGCGTAGCGGCCTCACGGCCCACGCGCACAGACTTATTCGTCGCCATCTTGATTTTGGTCAAAATCGATAATGCCAATAAAATCGGTAAATTGATTAAAACCACGAAATGCAAATAAAATCAGTATTTTGATTGAAACCATTAATGCAAATTACAGGAAAGACATAATAATGTTCTCTGTCGCCCTACATCAGTCACTATAGTGACTGTTTGCTGGGGGGATGTAATGGGGTGTCTCGTGACATAGGTGTTATTTCCTATCAGAGGAATAACAGTAATTAATTCCTATAAGGGAAATAAACAAAGAAGTACAACATTATTAGTTTTATTAATTTTGACTCATAGAGTTTCAAATTTTCCAAATTGGATAACCAACAAGTACTCACCAGTACTAAACCGGGGCCCTGTTTCATATCATCTTGAACAATGAACGCGTCTATGTAACGGGGCACCTCTCACTAGTACTAATAAGTACTAGTTAACCTTACACTGATTACAGTGTAGGTTAGGTGCCTTGAAAGCTCACGTACAAAAAAGTACAGGGGAAGGTTTCTAAGTAGCTAAGGGTCTTAAGCTACCAAAGGTAACGCAAAGGATTAGAATTAGAAGAAAGCAAAACTAAATTAATATATTTAGTATCCTTCGTAACGATCTTCTATCAACTGCTGAAATTATTATAGTAATATCTAACACAGCATGGCGCCTCCTTGCGCACCGCACAATCGTGTCTTCATACGATTGCCGGTGTTGATTTAGAGTTAAATCAACCAATCAATAGAGCTAATGTCTAGTACAAGATTATTATATTTATTCATAATTTAATATTAAAAAGTTCCAACATTACCAAATTTGGTAATTTTGGAACTTTTTAAAGTCAAATTATGAGTAAATATGATAATCTTGCACTTCTTTATTCATATCCTCTTATAGAAAATATTTATTATTCCTCTTATAAAAAATAAACATTATGTAACGGGACACCGTTTCATTAACTGCACCAGCTGAGATTGCCCATTCCTCCTTGGAAAAAGCTAAAAATGCTTTTTTTGCACATGCATTAGCGATTGGATATGCATAGATAGTTTTCTTACATACATGCCTTAATGCGCGTACTAGCATTGAATACCCCGCTTGGCCTGCTCCACCCTAGAATATACACCCAGCACCACCACATGATATGTAGTCCCATTCTATTATCTCGTCTGTGTGTGAACTGTTCATTCCACACATTTTAGTATAATTTAGAATCTGAGTTTGCGAGCGTTTATTTGCGTAATTTGTGGTATTAATAAGTTAAGTCCAATTTATAATGTATTTGTGCTAAGGTGTAGTGAGTCACCGCGCGTGAATAGTGAGTGGTACAATTGAATGAAGAGTGATGCTAAATGATAAATTTTAACCAGTGAATGAGGGGAATTAGGGAATACTTTTAAGAAGGTGATCAATTAGTAGCGGCTCCTTAAAATATGTGTTTCCTTAATCGCCGCACAACAATCCACATCTAAATTTTCATTAAGTAGGCGCGTCTAGGACCATGCACCGTAACGTAAACCAACATCCGTAACAAGAGATTTTTTTTCAATTATTTTCTCATGGATTAAGCCTATTCTGTCTCTGCTGCAGCCTAAAGCTAGTCTTTACATCCTGGAATGGTGCAGCCTGCATCGGGGTGTATCGATACATTAAATTAACACTCAAAGGCTGTTAATAAATATATTGCCTATAAGAGAGATAATATTGTGGGAAAATTACTTTACATATTACCATTCGAAAAGCTTACGCATTGGTAGGAATAGGCCTTTATATTTACTTGCTCAGCGGTCGAGTCAGCGCTGGACGCGCGCAAAGAGAGAGACGGATCAAAACTTTATTCCGTGTTTTTTATTAGCTCTTAAATAAGTTAGTACTAAACAGATAGAAGCAGAAGAACTTAATTATATGAATACAGCTTAATTTTAACCCTCTTTAAAGCAAGTTTGTTAAAAAGAGTCTTCCTCTGCACGTACTAGTGTACGTGAAGTGATGTGAGACACCACTCGCACTGTAGCAGCGCGAAGTGGACTTGTACTGATGGCGTACAAGTCGGCAGATGCCCCCCATTCAGCCATCGCGATGATCATACAACTTGAACTTGACGAGGCGAAGGAGAAGGTAGCCTTGCTTTATCAGCGAGGCTCTCAACAGGCAGAACTGTTGAGGCTGCAACAGGTACAGAGACCCCTGTACCTGGGATGACGCACACGCGTCTTCCAGATACCTTAAAGATAGACATCTCTAAGTAAAGGAGAGTCAAGAAGACTCCCTCTTAAGATGGTTTGTCGAGTTGTACGATGCCATAAGGGCTTGTCACATCGTCGACGAGCAAATGGAAGTCGCATTTGCTCAGTCAAATTGGCAGGTCGTGCCAAAACTTGAGCACTAGGCCTTAAGTTGCGCGAATTATATGCCTTCAATTTGCTAGAGGATTTTAAAACCCGGCTCAAACAGACGTTTGAACCACCAAGGGATGAGTTCAGAGCTCGATCAGAGCTTCTAAAACACAAGCAAGGCAAACGTGATGTTCACGCTTATGCCCAGCACATACGACTCGTAGCGAGTTGTATCGCGCACAACCCAGTTTATGGACACACTTTGATCACAGTATTCATGCAAGGTCTTACGGATGGTCCCGTAAAGACCCACCTGTTCCGCTTATAACTGGATACGCTTGAAAAACAATATCATTAGCGGAATAGGAGGGCTTCAGCTTGAGACAGGCACAGGCTAGCTCGTCATCGTATCGTCCTCCAAGACGACAAGCTTGGAGGTCCAGAACCTATGGGCCTCTCTTATGTCGAAAGCGAGAAACCTCGCTTTATGAACAGTAAGCGATTGCAGAAATGCAATCGCTGTCAAAAGTTAGGACACTACGCTCATGAGTGTTGTGCCCCACGCCCAGCACCGAAAGGTACTGAACGTAATTTTGGACCGTATGCCAAAAAGGGCAACGGTCGCGGGTCCGACGTTGTTGCGAAACCGCAACAACGCGTTGGACCGCTAAAAAACGGACTGGGTCAGTAAGGGCGCCACGCCATACTGATCCAGCAACCTCAAGAGAATTTGCAAATCTGTTGACGAGAGTTGCTCCAGACAATCATTATGTGTCTCTGCACCTGGCGATGAGGTATCACCTTGAAATTAAAAGTGACAAATAGTTTGTCACATAGGGTCCTAGTGGACTGTGAGGCGTCGAATAACTTTTTTCGGCACAAGTCGCTAGAGGGTCGTAGGCTCAAATATGTTGAGCGCGATATTCCTCCAATGTGGATGACGGTGCGTCTAGCGTCAGGCGCATCGATAACAATAATGAAACGCGTACTTAAATTTCAGTACACACTAGAAAAAATACTGTGCGATGATGATTTCATCGTACTGGATTTGGATGACAAATTTGATGTTATCTTAGGTTTACCTTGGCTCAGAAAATATTAGCTAAGAATCAGCTGGCAGCATCGATCCGTAAAGATGCCTGCGACTTGTTCATCAGATGGCCATCTGATGAACGTCTTGAAGCGTCCACAAGCGTTTGAATGTATAACGTGTGAGTGCGATGGTGTTACTTGTGGTACGGTCGTTAGTACGGCTAAACAAGAGCACGGTGTAATTACGATTCACACTGTGGAGTCAGCTGCCGATGGCTGTGCGAATGAACAGGCAGCGCTGAAGGTCCAGCACTCGAATATGTCGAGTGGATTAAGACATGAATGTACGCCTAGCCGGCGACATTCAAGAAAAATACCGGCTGCCCAAATAGGACAGCACGATGATCCTAGATCGAGTTGAGAGTCGAGCTGTGATAGCGCAATCACAGTCGGAACACGTTGAGTGAATAAGTCCCCAGATCCCCACGTACTTGAGGGGAAATCTCCTTAAATAGTGGAAGTTACTAGACTTCTAGATCCCGAGGGATTAATCCCTCGGCAGCCTGTGGATACATCCCAGGAAGAAACCGAGATATTAAATGTCTTGGTTAATGACGGTTCGAGAGTAGGCGCTTCTACTCTTGATCTGTATGCGCCTCCGAAGTTAACTTTGGAGATAACTCAATTACCAACCCTAGAACCTCAGAGGTTCTTGAGAGATCTGCAAAATGGTAGATCTGCGTACTCGTCACAGAGGACGAATACATCACCGATATACGGTCAGCGGAAAGTTTTGCAGAGAACGAACGGGTTCTCAGCAGCTCATCGATGGATGAAAGTGTCCTCGATGTGAATACTCGGATTGAAAGATACGATACTCAATCTTGGAAGTCACTCAAGGGATATCCTATATACGAGGATTTAATAGAATTCAGGATGAATTCCCTGAAGCAGTTCCATGCGAGTTGCCTATGGATAAAGGCACTCGACATGAGATCCAGCTCAAACCGGGCTCGAAGTACTGTGTCATGAAGCAGTGGCCAGTGCCTCGTGAACAAGTACTTGCGATCGATAAATTCTGTACCGATCGAGTAAAAGTGGGCCATGTGAGGGTATCAACCTCCCCACATAGCTCTTCGACCTTCTGTGTGCGAAAGGCCACAGGAGGGTGGCGGATAGTGCACGCATTCAATAAACTGAATGCTGCAACAGTACCGGCTCAAACGCCGATACCGAGACAGGACGTAATCATAGATGGTATGTCTAAGAGTACGATCTTTTCTTCTATAGATCTGATGGATGGGATCTGACAAATCCTTATGCGTGAGCGGGACATCCCGTACACAGTAGTGAGCACCCCCAGTGGGATGCTCTGAGAGTGGCTAGTAATGCCTCAGGGGCTTAGTAACGCCCCTGCAACATTCATTAGATGTGTAACAAATCTGTTGAGACCGGTGCGGGAATTCGCACCGAGTTACTTTGACGATGTATTCGTCCATAGCCGAGCCATGGACGGTAAGACTGACGTGGAAGTTCATAAAACTCACGTTCGTCAGGTCTTACACTTATGCGACAGCATGAGTTGTTGCAATCTCAAGAAATGTATTCGCTGCAAGTGAAATTCCACTTCTTTGGTGCATCAACGCGTGCCCTGATCCTGAAACGATCAAGGCAATTGCCGTTAGTCGATGTCAAGGGACTTAGACAGTTCCTTGGTTTAGCGGCGTACTTGGACACGTACTCTCGCAATTATGCCGATATGACAGTTCATCTCTGTCGTCTCTTGTAAAAAAGGCATTTTTTTATGGAATGCTGATTGTCAGCGTTCTTTTGATGGTATCGAGCAAATCTTGATGCAATCGCTCGTCTTGGCGATTGCAGATCAAGACAGACCATTCCATGTGGTCTGTGACGTCAGCGATTTTGCAATCGGCTGTGCGCTCATGCAATACGATACAGACGGCGCGGAGCGCGTCGTCTGTTACCAATCGCGTCAGCTGCAACCAGCTGAACGTAATTACTTAGTGCATGACAAGGAACTCCTTGCCATGAAATATGCATTGGCTAAATTTAGGGTCTATCTCCTAGGAGATAGACCGTTCATCGTATATACTGATAATACGAACAGCCGTAAACAGCCTACACCTCTCGCAAAGAATGGCGAGGTGGCTATCCTTCTTCGCGTAGTGTAACTTCTTCGTGGATTATAAACCAGAACGACAATGTCGTTGCTGATGCGTTATCACGCCGACCTGAATTCGAGTCGGCTGCGCACTCCAACAGCGAAAATAGTCCTACTGTTGCAACACATATTACAAGTGTTCCGTCATCAGCCTTGTTTGATGACGTACAAAAAGCCTACACAGAAGAAAAGGACCTTCTGCGTTTATTGGATCATCTGATGAATCCATCCAATAAATCTTCTACAGACTAACCGGCTTTATATCGATCGTCATCCGATCGACACACAACACGCAACGACTTCCTGTACTACACAGCCGTTGCCGGCGACACTCCACGTGTCGTCGTCCCAGCTCACAATAAGTTGCGCTTGCGCATCATGTATGAGTGTCACGATGCACCAACAAGTGGGCATCGTGGACGTGAGAAAACTTATCTCACAGTAAGTCACAACATTTACTGGCCCCTCGTGTAAGCGGACACGTCTTAATGCGGCCACGCTCTACTTAGTCGCACCCCCAGCACAGCAAGGAAGCGGTTTGGCCGTCTACTCTCGTCTGCCGTGGGGAAGTTCTGGTGGGCGCCTTAGTTACCTAAACCAACGCACAAATTTTCTGGTGAAGTGTCGTCGCGGGAGCGGTGATCCGATTCCTCGTGCGCACTTATTAAGTAGGAAGTAGTTTACAGACTAATTTCTATTTAATCGTAATAAATATAAATACCTTTTTTACCAATCATAAAATGTCATCTCTGCAGAAAGCACTAATATGTATTGCGAGCGCATCATTTTAATAACTCGCGTAACGGATGACGCTTGGCTTCATCCCTCCTTATGTGAATGCACCTATATGCATCACATACAAAAGCGTTGGTCACAAATGTGACCACGCCCGAGTGGTGGGTCTAATTACATTATTTAAGTAATTGACCATCCCCTTAAGTACACAAATTTTACATAATGGGACTGTGTACATTAAAGCAACTTTAGCCCGTTACACCATCCCCCCTTTAAGAACGAATTTACATTTTGAAATTCGTCAAAGAGAAAGAAGGAACTGCGAGATGCTTTACGCGCCTCCTAGTTCTCTCAGTCACTTCAGCGACCTGTGTTTGCATACATCGCGCCAAAGATGCCACAAAAGGGGCAACATGGGTGGGTCGTCTCCGAAGACACGCACTAAGCGCACATGACGCGTAAATACGCCGGTAGCGTCTAATGCCTTAGTCGAAACGCCGACAGCTACTGCTGCTGTCGCGTTAACGGGGCTTAAGGATCCATCCCACTTTAACAGTAAGAATGCTGATCATTCCTCATTGTCGACTACAATAAGTCGACCCCGTGCCCGTTCCTCTATAGTAGTGATCACAACTAGCTAATCAGGAAGGATGATGGCCGCATTATTGCCCATTCAAACTTTTATCATTGCTCATAACATGGAGACAGCAACATTTACAAATGCTGTCTCGTCGTCTGCGCTAAATAGCGCAGCAACCTATGATAAAAGCGCTGCCCATAAAGGCGTAGCCGCTTCTCCGTTGGGTAAGACCACAACGTCTATCGCTCAGACCATTATCCATAATGGTTTTGCCATAGAGAATTCTGTGACTAAAGCTCCGCCGAAGACACGTGAACGTGCTCAGTCGGTGTCACGAGACAGTCGTTTAAAACGTGGCTATGTGACGGGTGGTATATCAACGATGTCCCTCCATCTCAATGGTCTCGTTTAAACGGGCCAAGAGCGTGGTTTCTAGAGCGCACTCTTCTAGACACTCATCAACATTTTGGCGTCTTCAAATCACGGAAGGCTCAGGGAAAATTGGTTGGGCGTATTTTCCCGATACCAGTCGTGTTGCGTTCAAATGAAACGCCCGACCAGCACGAAGCGGAATTCGCGCGCCACATTTATCCGCATTCTGATGCGATGAAACAGCGGTCGCAGCGAATTAGTTTCGCCCGCCTGCGTATGAAAGAAATTATGGGAGGTACTGTACCCCCTGTTTCTTCTCACAACGCGGCTTCTGCTAGTCTATTTGAGACTGGCAAAGAAGCCTCAGCTGGCGCTCCTTTCCATGAGCAGCCACCAAGCCGGGAACATCAATACGTAGGGTATCGATCGGTTCCCAAGAGTCAAAACTCTTCGGATTACCTTTCCACTGGACGAGGATCTGATACTTTTGCCTCACGTAGCGGTGGGCAAGCAACTTTCCAACAAGGAAGCGTTGATATCCACTCGCATCCATCAGTACAGGCGGCGTCCGATAGGAGTGGCGATCTCGCCCACCTACTCGTGGCTGCCTTACCTTCGTCCGTTTAGTCGCAGGCGTTAAGCGCTGCTGAACGTCGAATTGTGGATCTCGAGGGTCAAGTCTTCCGACTGAACTCGGATCTTTATGGTGTCCGAGCGGAGGCTTGTTAGGATTATGAACGCCTGAAGACTCGCTTGAACCTTCTGAAGAAGATAATGCTGAGGGATTCGCGTTATGCGCGTGATGTTCCTCGCTCTCCTAGTCCTCTTTATGGTGGAAGGAGTCGATCGGCTGAAAGTTTTTCGCCTTCTCCGTCCCCCTCACCCGAACGACGCTCGACTCACAGTCGGCGTCACCATCGGTCTCCTTAGATGGATGGGGGTATGTGACCTCATTTGGGTCTTCATACCGTTTCAGACGACCCACGTAAAATAAGGGGTGCGTCTTCATATACGGGGGAAGGGTGAGCCTATAATTTAGGTCTCCAACCTCTTCTACCACCGTAAAGGGTCCACTGAAACGCGGCAACAACTTCGTAGTACCTCCAGGAAAAACAAAAATTGCATTTTGAAGGTAGGTAGCAGTACTTAATTGTACTTTTTTACCCACTCTAAGCGTTCGTTATTTTTGCGACCATTTCGGTCCGCATATTTTTTTTTGTTTTTCCTGTGCGCTTGCCATTGCATCATGGACTTTTCGTGTGATGGCTAATCGCTCATCACAAAGCGTTGAGCCTGGCGCATGCTTGTAGCATCAAACTCGCCTATGACACCGCCAGGGGTCGGTTATAGGACGTAGTTCTATTGACCACTGCAAAATTGGCAGGGTCGCTAGGGCAAGTTTCCGTCGTTGTCATAATACCCTCGCAGGTCATCGTCATATTGACAAAACTATGTCCCATCAGCACGCGGTTTCTTCCAAGGACGGATCTGACTACCCTTTTAAAGAATCCCTAAAATATGTTTGTGGTCACGAACCAGATTCTCATGTTGAATCGGAAGTTTCTCATGACGGCTCCGAATATCCTCAAAACTACGATGAGCTGACGACAGCTCATCGCGAACAGCCTGATACTTCCGTTCGTACTCCAACATGGAGTACGCACTCTTTGAACGGTCTTCCAACCGTTCGATATAGTGAGCTTGCACCGTCTGCTCTAACGAGCGACGCTTACCGCGCGCGTGATCAAGTCCCTCCTCCAAAATGGAGGAAGTGATCGAGCTTGTCGATTTTCGAATCTAGATCCGACACATGGGTCGGATCTAATTATCCCACCTCCATCCCAACCATTGGTGATTTCCCACGGTGGTCAACGCTTCCTTGTGGAACGTATCCAAAACCAACGTGATGTGAAGGGGCAGCAAACGAGGTATCTTGTTCGCTGGCGCGGTTATCCACTTTCATATGACAGCTAGGAGCCCCGTTCCCAGCTGATTGTTGACGTTGAAGGCCTCGTCCATCAGTATAACGATTCTCATCCGACGGATCAGAACGTCCATCGGAATACACGCGCCCCTGGCGCTTGTAAATCGATTGCAAAACGTCAATCGCATCGCGCATCTTGATATAGATGCGAGCCCTTCCTCAGACAGGGATCACCCCACGTGAGGCATGGAAGTCCTGCTTCACGTGACAACCGATGCAATTTATACCTTGCACCGGTTGGAGTTTGTTTCTCAACCTTAACCCGAATCGCGTTAGTCTTTGAAGCCGGGCTTCGCGTCCAATATCTTTTACATTTGAATTAACGCGCTCCAGGCTTGCATAAGCGAGACTTTATCTCGCTTATTGTTGCCACTTTACCATCGATGCTTAAGAAAAGCATCGAGATAGAAATCTTCCTCAGCGCGAAAGCTCTTCGCGCTAGGATCAAGCCCATGGAGCTTTGTCGCAATAAATAATGGATATATATTGTGAAGAGTAGTCTCTCCAGACAAGCATTTCATTAGCTGCTCGGGCAAAAGCCACGGCTTCTTCTCAGGGGGCAAGACGAGACAGTGTCTACGATCCCCTAAGTGGTACTCACTGAAGCAGGGGTACCACAAGAAGTATCTACGATCCCTTGAGTGGTACCCACTGAAGCAGGAGTACCACGAGAACTTTTAATATGATGGCTTACGCCATCGTCATCACCACGCACAAAAATATGTGCGGGTGACGGCACGGGAAACGGTGCTGGCGATGAAGAACCATCGTCATCATCGGAACCGAACATGCTGTAACGAATGCTACCAGCACGTCTACTCGAATGAGCCCCCTAATTCGTAGGCTCATAAGCAACCGCCTGACGATGATTAGGCGACTGTTCTGCTCTCCCCGAGTCGGCCATTTCGTCTGACTCGCATTCGAAGTGGACCTCTAAAGAGAGGTCGCATTCACGTGGTGTATCACCACGTGCACACGCAACATTTAGAGTTGCGGGAGATGATGACACTACGGCAGACGGAACGTCTGTCGAACGGAATAATAATGCGTCGCAAGCGGCTGGATGAACCGCACCCGGAGGCGCCGCACTATTCGCATACCGCATGGACTTGTTAACCATGCGATAGAATTAAAAATGAGGGCTCTTACCAATCGTCATCCTTTTTAATAAAGTGGTCTTATTGTTACCACTCTACCTAATGACAGTCAAAGTGATTGTCGTTTATGGGAGGGGTGATGTAACGAAGTGTATCGTAACATGAAATTTACAATTAAAGGTTGTTAGTTAATATATTATCTAAAAGGTAGAGAATATTTGGAGAATATTACTTTTTATGGTAATATTCTAAAGGCTTACCATAGATATAGACCATTATATCTACTTTCTCCGGGGTCCAGTCAGCGCTGGACGCGCGCAAAGAGAAATACAGATAATATTTTTAGTTCATATTTTGTATTAGCTTATAATCAAGCTAGTATTAAGTGGATAGACAAGAAGAACTTAATCATATAAATACAGTTTTCATTTAGCCCTCTCTAAAACAAGTGTTTTGAAGAGAAGACTTCCTCTGCACTTACTAGTGTTAGTGAAGTGACGTGACGCACCACTCGCACTGAGGCAGTGCGAAGTGCACTTGTACTGAAGCAGTACAAGACGGCAGTGACTCGTTACAACGAGCTTGTATGACTCCTTTAGTTGTGAAGTACTGCAGAAGTCTGATAGTTTAATAGAACAAATTCGATAATTCTACCTTGGACATTAGGAGCGCGGTAGCTCCGCAACAGACTCACAAAATCGCTTCATACCGGCGATGTAACGGGGCACTACGACTTGTGCTGCTTCAGTACGAAGTCCACTTCGCACTGCTTCAGTTGCGAGTGGTGCGTCACGTCAATTCACGTACACTAGTACGTGCAGAGGAAGACTTCTCTTAAGGCAACTAGCTTTAAGAGGGTAAAATGAAAACTGTATTTAATATAATTAAGTGTCTCTTGTTCTATTTTTGTAAATGCTAACTTAATTATAATCTAATACTAAGCATGTAAATGAATTCTTATCTCTATCTTATCTGTAACTCTCTCTTTGATTATTCCAACAGCTGATTAGTCTGCGGGATAAATTGGTAAAATGGTCTATACCTATTTCTGAATATTACTACAGAAAGTAATATCCTCCAAATATTATCTACCTTTTAGATAATTTATTAATTAACAGCCTTTAAGTGTTAATTTCATGTACGATACACCCCGTTACATCACCCCTCCCTTAAACGACAATCACTCTGAGTGTCATTGGATGGAGTGGTCGCTATGTGACCACTTAA
>NC_090617.1:4165338-4173925 GCF_004359215.1 Bremia lactucae
GTAGTACATCCAGCCGCTTGTGGATGCTCCAAGACGTTCATCAGATGGCCATCTGATGAACAAGTGGCAGGCATCTTTCTGGATCGATGCTGCCAGCTGATCCTTGGCTCGTATTTTCTGAGCCAAGGAAATCGATTTCGCAACAACGTCGGGCCCGACCGTTGCCCTTTTTGGCATAGGGTTCAAAATTACGCTCAGTACCTTTCGGTGCTGGGCGTGGGGCACTACACTCATGAGCGTAGTGTCCAAATTTTTGGCATCGATAGCATTTCTGCGATCGGTAATTGTTCGTAAAACGAGGTCTATCGCTTTCGACGTAAGAAAGGTCCATGGGTTCTGGACCTCCTTACTCGTGTCGTCTTGGAGGACGATATGATGACGAACTAGCTTGAGCCTGTGTCAAGCTCAAGTCCGCCTGTTCCGCAACGGATATTGTTTTTCAAGCGTATCCAGTTCCAAGCGGAACAGGTGGGGCTTTACGGGACCATCCGTAAGACCTTGCTGGATGAACACCGTAATCAACGTGTGCTCATGAACTGGGTTATTTGGAATACAACTCGCTAAGAGTCGCATGTGCTGGGTATATGCGTGAACATCACGCTTGCCTTGCTTGAGTTTCTGAAGCTCTTAACGAGCTCTGAACTCAGCCCTTGGTGGTTCAAACGTCTGTTTGAGTCGGGTTTTAAAAGCCTCTAGCGACCCAACAACGTATGGGTCGCGCAACTTAAGGCCCAATGCCCAAGTTTTGGCACGACCTGCCAGATTTGATTGAGCGAATGCGACTTGCATTTGCTCGTCGATGATGTGACGTGCCCTTATGGCATCGTCTAACTCGACAAACCGTCTCAAGAGGGAGTCTTCTTCGACTGCCTTATACTTAGAGATGTCAATCTTTAAAGTTTCGGGACGACGCGTTTGCGTCATCCCAGGTACAGGGGTCTGTACCTGTTGTAATCTCGACAGTTCTGCCTGTTGAGAGCCTTGCTGATTTAGCAAGGCTACTTTTTCCTTCATCTCGTCAAGTTCATGTTGTATAAACTTGGCGATAGTTGAATGGAGGGCATCTCTGTCTAAGTTGGACAGCAATGCCAGGATTGCATCGTTTCGTACGGTCGAACTCACGCGTTTAACCGCACTCCTTGCTATATCACTTAGAAAGGAGTAGCTTTCAGGGGAAACGTGATGCGTATTCCCACTATCATCTAACATGTCCATGTTAGATGTGGGAAATGTGGTCCTTGGACGGACTACAAAGTGCTACCAGGTGTAACGGGGCACTACGACTTGTGCTGCTTCAGTACAAGTCCACTTCGCACTGCTTCAGTTGCGAGTGGTGGCCTGCGTTATTTCACGTACACTAGTAAGTGCAGAAGAAGACTTCTCTTAAGGCAACTAATGGCATAAATAATAGAAGAACCGTATAAACTAGCTTTAAGAGGGTAAAATGAAAACTGTATTAAATATAATTAAGTGTCTCTTGTTCTATCTTTGTAAATGCTAACTTAATTATAATCTAATACTAAACATGTAAATGAATTCTTATCTCTATTTTATCTGTCACTCTCTCTTTGATTACTCCTACAGCTGATTAGTCTGCGGTGGGCCGTTCTGGGTCATGAAGTCGAATTCTGTGTCGCAAAGGTTGCGGCAGGACACGGGGCGTGACGATATAATTCCAAACATATCCCAAACCTCCCTCTCACTCCAATTAGCAGATTTATAAATCCTTATGAAGTTGGAATCGCTAGTAATCGCAGAACAGCATGCTGCGGTGATTTATCAAAACAGGCCGTTGCTTATAGACAAATGTCATTATTATTAAGAAGACCCCCAGGTAGAGAAGCTTATCCAGGTGATTAATAATTAGGTAAAATGGTCTATACCTATTTATGGATAAGAATTCTATATATTACTATAGAAAGTAATATCCTCCAAATATTATCTACCTTTTAGATAATATATTAATTAACAGCCTTTAAATGTTAATTTCATGTAACGATACACCCCGTTACAGGCGGCCGTGTCTTTTTCTAGCTTAACATAAAAGTTCGGCTTTATTGACGACCGGGCTTGCAGATATGATAGCAATGTAATCAGGTCCGTTGATTACGCAATATGGGCATCACTATTGGTCCTTGGTGGCGATAGGGCTTTTAAAGGCCAGAGCGACTCGCTTGCTCACTGCAATGGCAGCGCGGTTTCTGAATTGTCATTTGCTCATCACCGGCCCATGTGTTTTGCCAGCTGAAATACAAGAAGGCGGTTGTTAACCTCCGGCACGTTTTGGAGACAACGCATGACGAGGATAGGAGTTTATTGTAGATATGTCAAGGTGTCCTAATTTTCTTTCATTCAAACGTCGTATGTTACAGGACGCCAAGGGAAGTGGGACCCTGCTTTATTAGAAAAAAATAATCTTTATCGTGTAATTTACAATTAACTCGGTCACAATCCATTCGGCAATTTGAATGAACAAAATGGTGTTTTTGACCTGTGGGGCGACATCGAAATGATGAATTGCTGCGAAAGTATTGTCTTCGTCTCATTTTTTTTTACACGAGTGCATTAGGCGTGCACTCTGTTGCGACAGGCTATAATGTCTACCCATCACTGTAGCATATATTTCTTCAGATTATGATGATGACACTTTCATTAATCAAAGGTTCACTCATTCTGAATCGATTGGTCGAAAATTCCCCCGGACGAAAACCATGGAAGATTTTTTTCGGAAGATTTCTCACTGTGAAAGGATGCATAAGTAAGAATGCTCGGCGGGAGGGACTATCGCGCTTACAGCAGCAGTTCCGACCACACTTTCTCCGAGTCCGACATGGCGCACCCCATGCTTCCATCGCCCTCTGGCAGCCCCCAGCCGCTCTCGGGTTCCGATGTCAGCTCGTTTTCAGTGTTTGGCTCAAAATCCGAGCATAGCGACAATGGAGTGCCCGACTGTGGCATGGATGTGATGGCTACGCGTCAAGCTTCATTAGCAGTGGAGACTGAGCAGGAGCAAGACGCTTCTGTCCGAAGAGAGTCAACACCGACAACAAAGGCAGAAATTTCTGTCGTTAAGCGCCGAAACGTGGGCGTGCCCAAGTTTCTTCGATTTCTCTTCCAAATCCTCGAGGTAGAGGATCCAAACATCATTGCGTGGTCACATGACGGCACTGCCTTCCAAATCATTCATTCGGAAAACCTTGCAAATCAGATTTTGCCCCGCTATTTCAAGCACAATAAAGTGTCAAGTTTTCAGCGTCAACTCAATTATTTTGGGTTTAAGAAATGGACCAAGACACAGACCAACATTTGCACATTTAGTCACCCATTCTTTCTACGAATGGACAAAGGTCGGATGAAATTGATAAAACGCAAAGAACGAACAAATTCTGCCGCGATGTTAGGCTCCACAATCCAATCACACGCGAGTGACATGTCGCCGCCCCTGCACGGACACGCGCAGATGGAGGACCACTTTGATGCACAAGATTTGCGCTCTCAATTGCCGACACAACAAGCTCTGAAACGCCAAAAATCCAATACCTTGTCAGGTCCAACCGTGACGTTCCTTAACTCGGCAGCTTCGGGCCGTCGTCACTCGACGGGAATGCTTCCAGGCTCGGAAGCGTTTGGCATGGCAGCAGCAGCTGCGGCTGTAGCCGCAGCACAACGTGGACAAAACCGCGCTGGAACGCCGGCAGAGCAAGAATTTGAGCTGGAACTCGAGGCACGGACCGAGGCGATGGCCCAGACGTCGTCGCCGCAGCAACAATTCTGGTATCTCCATAAACTTGCTGAAACGAAAACCTTGTCGCAGCGGTATTTCGACCAATGCGCTCGTGGAAAGAACGGATTTAATTTTGGTGACCCTTTAGGCGGAAATGGGTTAACTCGGGGGTCTGGAATTGGGTCAATGAATTTTGGGCGACGCAAAAGCGATCAGCTCATGTCGGAATTAAATCTTAATGGGACCAAAGCAGTCCTAAATCATCAAATTGACGATCTCTTGGCTACATCGTCTCCTTCTTCGCACCCCGTTTTTGCGTCAAATGTAAAAAATGATGCCACTGCAGTGCTTCCCGTGACGTCAAGTTCGTTTTACCAAGACGCAACGTCGTATCCAGAGCAAACCCAACTGCAAGAAACGCGACAGCACATGAACCGACACGGACCGACATATGGTGTCAAGCCTGACATTTCCAGTCGATACTCTTCCAGTCAGTCCACGTCGTATCAAGCTCAGGCACCTACGCCTTCGATGATGCTGCCATACAAATTCAACGACTCGAATACATCGCCGCCATTCCAGAATTGCGTCGGGTCTCACGATTTTTCCGCCCAATTAAGTGCCCCCCCAAAAGTCTCGCAACGACCGCCTATGACTTCCCATCAATATCAGTCGCATCCAGATCGAATGAATCTGTTTCGGCAGCAGGAACAACCGCGACCACAAGCTCGAAACGAGTCGTCGCAAACGCAACCAGCTCGCGATTATATTGATGTGTTGCTGGAAAGCGCCGCGCTAGACGAGAATGTAACACTACAAACGTCGTCGTCGCTTTTGTCGGAATCGTGGCAAGTCTCGAATTACTCGCAAACGGCATCCAATAGCTCAGGACCTTATCCGTCAGTGTCACACCAACACTCGGGCCAACAGCATTTTCAATTGTCGCCCATGGAAGGTGTGCCATACACTTCCACCTCGCGATTTTAACCACTTTCTTGCCGCCTTAAGCGCATTGCGCTGGCAAGTTACACCCGACAGCCGCTTTGGCAAAGGTCTGCAAATGAATGGCCAGCCTCCCGAATGTAATACGTGGTATTGTACTTTCATTTTCGTAGTTTGCATATTTGCCGTATGAGTAGCCGTAATCGTTACATGTTGATCCCCTTGAAAACAATTCTAGTGTCTCAAATTGCATGAAAATGGCACCATCAACGGCAAATGTGGCATACCTCACGCAAATTGCGAATCCAACGAAAAAGAATGTTCGTTCCTGGCCCTCAACCGCCCAGTGTGATTAGTCGCGCGTCAAAAATTGTTGCAGCATAAAGTTCTGGACGAAGAATTCGAAATTTTAATTCATAATAGCCTGAGGGAATTGACGCCTGAAATTTGGTATGTGAGCCACATTGTGATTTGTAAGTTGTACCCAATGCAGCCTGCCCTAGCTCTTGAAAGTATGCTCGATTATAGGTTAACATCACCACTCGGTCCTTATAAGGCCTTAGCACTCCTAATGGTACAACAGCCGTGATGAATTGAAAAGACACAACCAAAGATGTCAAAAGTAGCGCCGAGCCTTACAATGTATCCTACACCCATAAGTTATCGTGATTTTTCATTGGGCATTTGAGCAGTGCGCTTGGCGATACTTTTCAGATTGATGTTTCAATTCTCCTCCTGTCAACTTGTCGATTGCGAATGCTAGCAACTTTTGCTAAACTGTTTTACTAAAGTATTGATCACGCAATTCTTCCGGACTTAAACTAGACTCCTCTAATTTAACTTGAAACCGATGATAAGCGTGCGCTTAAATGCAGCGATAAAGCCACCACATACTTCTCAAACTTCACCCCGTGTCTGGGGACTTCGCATGGTTTGGTTAGACGCGCCATTTCAAACCCTCTCCCCCAGTCAGTCAGCAAATCCCGCGATCACTGCACAAACTCGTGCACCGTAAGACTCGGGTCGCAACGCCGAAGGATACTTTTTGTGCTAAAATTAACTGGCAATCCATAGGTCTTTCCTTTATCTAACGCGAAAGACCTTTTCATCGCACCTTAAGAGCCCACAGGCATCAACACGGATGTGCGTAATATACCGTGAGGCAGGGGAGGTGCCACTGCCCGTGCTTTGATGGTAGCATCAAATAACAGAAGCTTGGCATCTTTTCAGAAGTTCTCATGGAACCACTGGTGTAAGAGAGATAGTAACTTAATCGTGAAAATTTCAAGCTGTATTTGCATGAGAGAAAAAACAGTTGGAACAAGAAAAACGTTACTATAAACTGATTCATTTTATTCCATCCTATACATTCAAGAAAGATGAAAATAAGCAAGAGCAAACGATTGGCGTCCATGCATGCGTCATCTCAACGCACGTAAGGGCACGAGCTTCTTCAAAGATCAGAATAAGGAGGAGATACACAGAAGACATGGCTTAATCTTCCCCTGCGTACTGCACACCCTGGAACGTGCCTTCTTCGCGTTGATCATTCCAGCGCTCAATCTAGCATTGGTAATTTAGTAGTATAAGTAGTTTTATTCGACACGATTCGAGCATTACTTGCACCACCGAACGTACCCATGCGCTAGGGCAGACCGAGGCTGCATTCTGGTAGTACCTCTTACACGCTTCTTCGTCGCCGACTTTAGTCTTAAGACACAGCACAAATTCGTTGTAGCGTGTCCAACAGTGCTGCGCTTGATTCGTGTTGGGGAAGCGAGGGTCCAACGGAGTGGTCTTAAGCTTAGCTTCTTCGGCCGGCATGCTGCTTGAGAAATTTCTAAGACTTACTGAATGAGCTTTTAACCAATCATGCTGCTGACGTATATGTCATATCATGTATCAATGTATATAGTCCTACTTATCGCCGTGTCGTGCAGTTTTTTACTTTAGTCTTAAGACACATACGTTGAGAAAGCCATCCGCCAACAAAATTTAAGTGAGTTGCTTTATCAGGCTTAATAGATTCTTAGTCGAAGTGCTTTGAGAGTCCCAAAAGTCAGTATTGTTTCTGCAGGTGGCGTTTGGATGCTTCTTTCGATCAAGTGATACACCACCAAAAAGACTTCCAGATAACACGTGATAGTTTTTGAAGCCCGTTAAGTACACTTGGTGTACTTAAGGGGATGGTCAATTACTAAATTCAAGTGATTGGACCCAGCACTCGGGTGTGGTGCACATTTGTGACCAACCCTTGTGTATGTGATGCACATGGGTGCATTCACATAAGGAGGGTTGACGGCTAGCGTCAACCGTTACGCGAGGTATCTAGAAAGATACGCTCGCAATACAGATTAAGTGTTATCTATAGAGATGACATTTTAATTAATAAAAATAGGTATTTATATTTATAAATATATATAGCGGTAATCCGACTCCTTGTGCGCACTTACCGAGTAGGAAGTAGTTTTCAGACAGATTTATATTTAATCGTATTTAATACGATATTTAGTTTTCAGACAGATTTATATTTAGTCGTATTTAATACGATATTTAGTTTTCAGACAGATTTATATTTAATCGTATTTAATACGATATTTAATTGTATTTAATACGGTTAAATATAAATCTGTCTGAAAACTACTTCCTACTCGGTAAGTGCGCACAAGGAGTCGGATTACCGCTCCCGTGACGACACTTAACCAGAGTACTTAGTGTAACGGGGCACTGCGACTTGTACTGTTTCAGTACAAATCCACTTCACACTGCTTCAGATGTGAGTGGTGCCTTACGTTATTTCACGTACACTTGTATGTGCAGAGGAAGACTTCCCTTTAAGGTAACTAGCTTAAAGAGGGTTAAATGAAAACTGTATTACTATAATTAAGTGTCTTTCTTTCTATCTTGTAGATGCTTAATTATAATCTAATACTAAACATGTAATTGAATTCTTATCTCTATCTTATCTGTAACTCTCTTTGATTACCTCTACAGCTGATTAGTCTGCGGAATAAATAATATAATGGTCTATACCTATTTATGGATAAGAATTCTGAATATTACTATATAAAGTAATATCCTCCAAATATTATCTACCTTTTAGATAATATATTAATTAATAACCTTTAAGTCTTAATTTCATGTAACGATACACCCCGTTACATCACCCTCCCGTAAACGACAATCACTCTGAATGTCATTGGATGGAGTGGTCGCTATGTGACCAATTAATTTTTAAAACGATGTTGATTGGTCAGAACCATCATTTTAAATTCCATCGCATGAAGAATCAACTCATGCGGGGTGTCGATAGTGCTGCGCCTTCGGCTGCGGTTCTGCAGCCGCGGGTGACGCACTATTATCTCTTGCGGCAGACGGAACGTCTGCCGTAGTATCTTCCTCTCGCACAACACTAGATGTTGCGAGTGCATGTGGTGATTCATCACGTAAATACGACCCCTCATTAGAGGTCGACTACGAATGCGAGTCGGACAAAATGGCCGACTCGGGGAGAATGGAACAGTCGCCTGATAGACGTCAGGCGGCTGACTATGAGCCTTCGAATGAAAGGGTTCATTCTGATAATAGTTTTTTGGATCCGACGATGAGGATGATCCGTCATCGCCCGTTCGATCTCCCATACACACCTGCACGTGTTTCTGTTTAAGGTGACGACGATGGCGTAAGCCATCGTAATTAAAGTTCTTGTGGAACCCCTGCTTCAATGGGTACCACTCAGGGGAGTGAAGACAATAAAATGTCTCATCTCGCCCCCGAGAAGAAGCCGTGGCTTTTACTAGAACGGCTAATTAATAGCTTGTCTGGAGAGACTACTCCTTACAATAAATATCCCTTATTTATTGCGACAAAGCTACATGGCCTTGATCCCAGCGCGAAGAACTTTCGCGCTGAGGAAGATTT
>NC_090617.1:4189420-4219276 GCF_004359215.1 Bremia lactucae
ACCATTTGTGGTTTATACGGATCACGCATCACTGCGGACCGTAACAAACTCACCGCACCTCTCGCCTAGAATGGCAAGATGGCTCACATTCTTCTCTGAATTTAATTTCAAAGTTGAATATAAGCCGGGTAAGTCAAACGTCTTGGCTGACGCTTTATTGCGCAGACCAGGCTTCGAGGTTAGACACCAGGAAAGTGTGTCTAGTGCGAAAGCACGATTTTAGCCGTCAACGTTGGCAGCCATGAAGGCATACCACGTGACGAGCTCATTGGCCTCTGAGATAAAAGAGAGCTACAGTCTCGACAACCACTGTCGCCTTCTGTTGGATCACTTCGGTGGACGAAAGGTTTCCCTTCCGTCGCACCTGAAAGCTAAGCTCAATCGCTTTAGCTACAGCAATGGCCTGTTATGGCATCAGCTGTCACATTGTGATCCCTTGAGAATTTATGTGCCGCATGACACAGATCTCAAGCTGATGATCCTTCACGAGCTCCATGATGCGCCATCTCGTGGACATCTGGGCCGTGAGAAGACATTCTTACGAGCGTCAAAGGAATTTTGGTGGCCACATCTATATAGATGAAGGGCCAACTATATTCGCTCTTGCGAACAGTGTCAGCGCATTAAGCCTGCACCGTCCAGCATTGCACCACTAAAGCCGCTACCGATTCCAACCAACTGTTGGAAGTCAGTAAGTCTGGGCTTCTTGTTTGGCATGCCACCCGATTCTGAGGGTCGGACGGGACTTGTAGTATTTACAGACAGACTGAGCAAATGGTGCATTAGCATCATGTAAAACATTAATCACAGGCAAGGAGGCAGCTCTCTTGTTCCTGGATCATGTATACCGACTACATGAGATGCTCGAGTCCATAGTATCACATCGGGATCCACATTTTACGTCTGGTTTCTTGAAACATGTATTTGAGCTGCTAGGTAGCAAGCTTCATATATCGACCGCAGATCATCCCCAGACCGATGTCCAAACAGAACGTGCCAATCGGGTCGTGGTGGATGTCTTACGCACTATAGCAACTCCCAATAAGTGGAGCAAGCAATTGCTCTTTGTAAAGTTCGCTATAAATAACAGTGTTTACGCCTGTACGAGTGAGACACCGTTCTATATTAACGGACTGCGCCATCCTCGGACGCCAGTCTCGTTTGTGCGCAGCCCGAGTCTTAGTGGGGGAGGGCCCCTCACTATGGTCGGTGCGAAAGAGGGACATAGTTTTGCAATATGACGATAACCCAGGAGGGTATCACCTGTAAGACTGAAACTTGCCCTAGTGAACCTGTCAGTTTAGCAGTGGTTATAAAACTACGCCATATGACCGACCTCCCGGCGATGTTAAAGGCGAGTTTGATGCTAAAGCATGAGCGAGGCTCAACGCTTTGTGGATGAGCGATTAGCCATCACACGTAAAGTCCGTGACGCAATGGCAAGCGCACAGGACAAGCAAAAAGAATATGCGGACCGAAATGGTCGCAAAAAAATAATGAACGCTTTAGAGTGGGTGAAAAATAACTATTAAGTACTGCTACCCTACCTAAAAATGCGATTTCTGTTTTACCTGGAGGTACTAGTTGTTGCCGCGTTTCATTGGGCCCTTTACGGTGATAGAAGAGGTTGGAGACCTATATTATAAGCTCACCCTTCCCCCGTATATGAATACGCACCCCGTATTTTACGTGGGTCGTCTGAAACGGTATGTAGACCCAAATGAGGTCACATATTCCCATCTGGCTAAGGAGAGCGATGGTGACGCCGACTGTGAGTCGAGCGTCGTTCGGGTGAGGGAGACGGTGAAGGCGAAAAGCTATCGGACCGATTCCTACCTCCACGAACAGGACTTGGAGAGCGAGGGACATCACGCGAGTAACGCGAATTCTCAGCATTGTCCGCTCAAAGAGGTCCAAGCGAGTCTTCAGGCGTTCATAACCCTGACGGGCCTTCGCTCAGACACCATTAAGATCCGAGCTCAGTCGCGAGAATTGACCCTCGAGATCCGCAATACGTCGTTCAGCAGCGTTTAACGCATGTTACTGAACGGACGTAGGTCCGACAGCCGCAATTATTGGCCGAGATCGCCAATTCTATCGGACGCCGCCAGCACTAATGGATGCGGGTGGGAATCAACGCCATTATGAGTCTACACCGCTACCATCACCACAAAGAGGTGATGATGGCAACGAGCCGGTGAAAAGGGTGACGGCGCTATTATGCCGATCCACAATTTAACCATTGCTCTTGACATGGAGACGCCTTACGTTGCAAAGGCAAACTTGCCTGATATCAACGAGGCAACTGTCTAATCGTCTGCGCCAACTAGCGCAGCAATCGGTAATAAGAGCACTGCTTAAAGGTGCAGTTGCTTTTTTGTTGGGTAAGAACCCAACATCTGCCGCGAAGGCTATTCAAAGTGGAGAGTCTGGCGCAGAAGAGCCTGAGCACAAAGCTCACCTACGGCACATTCTCGTGACCAGTCGGTGTCATTAGTCGCCGTATTGAAGGCTGTTATATGACGGATAACAGACTATCTATACAACCTTCATCTGGATGGCCTCGATCGGATGGAATACTTCTCCGCTCCTGTAGCGCAACTACAGAGCTCATTAGTTTTATGGCGTCAACTCCTCGAGCAACACTTAAGGGTTTTGCCGTGCCGTATTTCTCCGATCTCAGTCGTGTTGCTTTCGAATGAAAACAAAAGTTCACTATGTTTGGTCGAATGATCGCTAGGGTTATGAGCAGCTGAAACTTTGGCTGGACCTTTCGGAGCAGCTGATGATAAACGACTAGCGTCGAGTGCGCAGTCTTTTTCGCTCTCTGAGTACCCTTCAAGGTGGGAGGAACCAGTCGGTAGGACCTTCTGAGCAGCTGATGTTGAGAGGCTCACGTTAAGCGCGCATTTCTCCTTGCTCCCTTCAAGCTGGGAGGAATCGGTCGGCTTGAGTCGTTCATCTTTCCTGTCACCTGACCTGAACGACGTTCGACCCACGTAGGCGTCTCCTTATACGGATAGGTGTATGTGATTGATCCACATATCGTTTCAGCTGACCAGGTAAATAAGAGATGCTTCTTCATATACGGTGGGAGGGTGAGCCTATGATCTCGATCTCCCATCTCCTCGACAACCGTAAATGTTTCGATGAAAACGCTGCAGTACCAGTTGTTTTCTATACCACCATGTTATCCATGACCTGCCCTTTTATGAAGGAAAGCAATACTTAACAATACTTCGTCTACCACAAGACAGTGTTCTTTGTTCTTGCAAGTCGATTCGACACTTATTCTAGGAGCACATCCTGCACAGAGCCGAGGGCCTGTGGCAGTTGAAAGGGAAACACAGGAAGTCAAGCGTCACAAGAACCGACACAGATCCTTGTTTGGTACGGTTTACGGCACCCGCTTCTAAGGCAAAGTGCGTAGTGACTCCAAAAACGAGCACTCTACTAACTAGGTCGATCGAAGGCACATCGAAACGACTGAATTTTTTAAGCAGTCCCGGTTCAAGAGGACAGACCTTCAAAAAAAACGGATGTCCGAGGGCGTCAAAGAGAATATGGCGGGAATGTCTTCATTAAAGGTGATCCAGCATGTCTTCGGATCTAGCAAAGAGATAGTAAATATCTCAAAGACGACGTGGGATCTATTCCTGTCCGCGCGAAAGGAAAGAAATTTCCACAAGGCAGTCACTCCTGTTTCAAAAGAGAACTTCGTGGACTGCTTTTTGTCGTCAACAATGGACTAGAATGTCTTGGTGACCGGCAAATGAAACTCTTTGCTGGTCAAGGCCAGGTCGCTTTTAGAAAAGCCACGTTTTTCGACGTTATGTAAAAATTCCGTGTCCCACCGCACAATTGAAAAAACACAATTTTCATCGAGCTGGGTAGGAGCTTGGCTACATTAGACTATCAGCTTTGTATACGTTTGAGATACTGTTAACGCATCCTCAACTGTATTGGACGCGACATCAGTTGCTTAGGCATCTCGCAGGAGCACATCCTTTCCAGACTTAGCAACTTTGCGTGCAGGCCAGCCTACCCATGGTTTAATATTTGCAAATTCCGAAATGCCAATAATGAGGTCATACGAACTCTCTATCAGGCAGGACCTCTGGTCTCTGGGATATATTGAACTCTACATGTTCAAGCCCAAATAAAGTTTCGAGCTTGTCACAAGCTGCGTGTTTCGCATCTAAAAGTTCTGTAAACTTTTCCATTTCCGTGAAGGCTTAGTCTTAAGAAGACTCAGGCGTAGATTGACTACGAGTGCTGCCAGGTGTAGCGGAGCCACCTCGCTCCTTAAGTCAGAGGAAGACTTTTAGACTCAAAGAGTCTCTTAGTTCTAAGAAAATAATGGTTTAACAACTCAGGGAGTCGTACAAGCTGTTAAAGCTTAAGGAATCCTAGTTCAAGGGATTCAGAGGTTCGTAGAACGAAGTGACAACTAGTGCCAAAGATTATATACCTTAGAAAGGATTATATCTCTTACAGGTCAATGCTCAAGCCTTAGGAAGGCACTTAACGCCTTAAGATTATAAAGGGACTGCATATTATTTAATTATTTAATTTTAAAGCTTACCCTAGCTAATTTAAAATTGATTTTGGCCGCCAGATTCATATGTGGCGGCGACCACATTTGGTACCCATAATAAATGGGATTTAAGTAATTAACTATTTTAGAATAGGATAAATGGGAATATTGCCCATCCTTCCAAATTGGCCACAATTTTACAAAATTTTTGCCACACCTATGACGATTCAAATCGGTGACATCGTGCTGGCTTACCATGGCCTCATGATCTACGATGCCAAGGTGCTCAAGGTAGACAACGGCCACGGTGTGCAGGAAACGACAAGCACTGGCGGTCAGCCCACTGCTAGCACGCAGTACTATGTGCACTACCAGGGCTGGGCCAAAAAGTGGGACGAGTGGGTGCGTCACGACCGTGTGCTTGTGGATACGCCCGCGAATCGTGCATTGCAAAAGAAAGCCAAGGACGACGTAGCCAAGACAAAAAAGAACAGTCGCTCGTCAAAGAGGAAAAAGATTAGCTCGGCGGGGGTCGACACCCCGAGTGCTCGCAAGTCCCCATTCAAGCGCTTAAAGCGGAGCGCAGAGGGCGAAGTTGAAGAATATCCCGATGCTGTCGAGGGATCGGAAGATGATGGGGCAATACCCAAGCAAATCAGCATTCAAATGCCTTTTTCGCTGAAGAAGCAGCTTGTGGAAGACTGGAAGAATGTGACCCATGCGCCGCATAAGCTCGTGCCACTTCCCCGAAAACCCAACGTAGATCAGATAATTCAGACTTATCTTGCATTCAAAAAGAGCAAAGTGCGCGAAGGGGAAGCCAATGGGGACAAGGAGTATAAAAATATCGAAGGCATCATGATTGGCGTCCAGTCGTACTTTGATCGTGCCTTGAGCTCCATACTGCTCTATCGCATGGAGCGGCGTCAGTATCAGGAACTTCATCAAAAAGATAGCCAAGTAGTGCCACTGTCACAGATTTATGGTGCGGAACACCTTATTCGGCTCTTTGGTACGTGGTACCAGAAAATTCGTTGTGTAGCCAAATTAACACGTTCCTTGTAATGGATAGTGCGATTACCTATGTTGCTGGCAGGCTCCACCATGTCTCCGCGCGAGCTGAATCGAATTCAAGCGCGCCTCAACGACTTTCTTAAGTTTATTCAAAAGAACTCAGCAGCTTGGTTTGTTACGGAATACGAAGCTGTTTCTGAAAAGTACGTTGAACATGCCACCGCTGCATCCTCCTAAACGCGAAATACGACAAAAATGTATCCATTTATCAATCTTCGGGCCTTATGGCTACAAAATGAATAAATAAAAGGATCATGTGGCCACTATCAACGCTGCGACTCTTAATCACTAGTTGGCCCGCCTGGATCTCGGCAATCTTAACGTTCTACGCTGCGTTTCAGCTCCACTACTTACCTGAAACAATCGCTCGAGTCGCTGCCCGCCTATTTTTTTATCCAACATGGCCACTAACGTACCTTTCGCGGCGAAAAAACTACTGGACGTTGGTAGATTCTAACGTCTTTTTAGGAGCCGCTCCCATGTCCTTTATGCCTCATGTGAACGATCTAGTGTCTCGGGGCGTTCGTGCTGTGGTCAACATGTGCGACGAATATGCGGGACCAGAGAAGCAGTACAAACGCCAGCATATCCAACAGCTCCGGCTTCCAACCGTGGACCACGCCGAGCCTTCGTTATCGGCATTAGAGGCAGCTGTATCTTTTATCCGTGCCCAAAAACAGCGCGGTGTGAGGACGTACGTGCATTGCAAAGCGGGGTCTGGACGCAGCGCTGCCGTGGCGTTGTGCTGGTTGGTCGCACACCGAGGAATGACGCCACAAGAAGCACAAACGTACCTAAATGAGAAGCGTCAAGTTCGTCCGTCATTATATTTGCAGCCAAATGTACGGGCGTTTTGCAACAAGATTTCAGGCGAGTGACAAGCAAAAGTAGCCAATCCTCGAAACTACGAAAACGCATGGTTTACTTTTTTAAACACTACAATTGCCTCTATTTCAAAATGATATCGGACATCATCACGTCGTGCTTCTTCCTTAAAGAGTTAAGTCACAACAGAAGCGTGGAGTACGAAAAAAAGGAGTCAAGCTTGTCACCAATTTACAAATTGCCATAAGCAATGACATCTGATAGCCACGATGAGCCCCAGACAATAACAATCGTAGCCCCTCAGTAAGCTACTTTACGACATGGCTTCGCCTGCGTCAAATAGGCTCTTCCTTCCTTCGGGGTCGTTCATTCATTCCCACGACGGTGCCAACGTCAACTTCCGATATCAACTTAAATTGATACCCCACGTTGTTACAAAATTGGTCATCAACTTCCTGCGTCTTGCACTTCATCAGCCTCCTCAGTCCTCGTAAAAGTTGCCAAACCTGTTATACATCAACTCGCGGTCGTATTTCAAACGGGCCTGTTCGTCGCAAAGTACATTGTACGCAGCTGTCATTTCTTTAAATAAATCCGCGTGAGTTGCCGTTTTGGCTTTGTCTGCACAACAAATCGTACAATCGTCAGCATAACTTCTCCCATTTTCAAAATCAAAACAGAAAAACGACATACCTGGATGATACACAAGCGCCAGCGTCCGATAGGCCTTTTTTATTTGATCACTTGTTGCTTTCTTCGCAATGCCAAGCACATCATAATGAGTTCGGCGTTGCGTCTTCGATATCATAAACGACGTGCGCCCACCGGCACGAGACGATTGATGTCGGCTATTAGTCTCATTACTGCCATTTGAGCCACGTCGAAACTTATCGTGAAATCGACTTTCATCTCGCGACGAGTCATCCTCGCAATTCTGACGTCGTTGGTGTTGCTCACGCTCCGCTCGTTTCTTCGCTGCTTCGCGTCGACTTGCTTCAATACGAGCTTTGGCAATCGCGGCTTTTGCCTCATTTCTTTCGCGACAAACGTCTGCTGTCGCCACGTCTTTTGGTTGTTCACGCAAGTAGCGCTCAAAATCCTTGACTGCTTCATGATACATCTCTAATGCTACGTGACAGCGGGCTCGACGAAGCAATGCACGGGGATACGTTGGCTTGCGTTGTAGCGCTTCATTACAGTCTAAAATGGCAGTGTGATACCGTCCTAATCCCATCTGCGCAGCAGCGCGATTGCAATAAATTATAGCACAAAACTCTTGATGGGCTGAATCAATCTGAACGGCCTCGGAATAAAACCGTACTGCTTCTTGGTAATCTCCTCGCTTAAAATGGTCGTTTCCATTGTGTTTCAACTGCTTCATATCTTGCCACTGCCGCTTTAATTGAATAACATGAGAGCTGCAAGGAGCCACCATTTCCAAAGCGTTTAGAACTTCGACTGCTTGTTCCACTTTATTCTGGTAATGCCACGAAGTGGCCCACAAAAGACCGAGCTCAATTCCGAGAATCGTTATCTTTTCCACCATTAAACTCGTAGCGGATCTACTTGTTTCATCTCCGTTATCAGCTGTGCGACTTAAATTTCGCTGAGTGGCTTGATGCTTTTCAATGTTTGCATTGCAAAATTTAACAATTTGATCGAATTTTCTGGCACACACTTTCAAATAAGATGCTACTTTTCACCATTCTTACAAAACATATACATGCGTACCTTTGATAAAGGAGGATTTGGCCCTTTTGAACTTGCAGCTTTCGGCTTCTTGGTGCGAGTTGCAAAGCTTTCTCCGTGTGAACAAGAGCCTGATTATAATCCCCATTGGCAACGTACCACATGATTTCACCTTCTAAAGCCGTCAGCTTCTTAATCGTTGTTTCCATCTTCAAAAGCGACGCATAATCTGCTTGATCTCTCATTTTCGCTTCACCTCCCTGCTCGACCATCAAGTGTCGTGCCGTTTTCAAATTCGATTGGGCATGCGCAGTATCGCCAAGTAAAACTTGAATCCGACCCAAGCGAAGGTAGGCACAAGCATACGTTTCATCCACTTCAATCGAGCGTCGGCATTCATGCATTGCTTCGGTCATTTGCATGAGCATTAACAAAGATGCAGCTCGATTTGCATGCAATTTCGCCTTGTCGGTTCGTATCGCGGACGAAAGGTGAATTAAATTATAATACAGCAAAGAGTCAAGAGCTTCGATACTCTGACGATAATATTCGGCAGCTTCGGGGTATTTTCGTGCGCAGTGGGCTACACCACCAAGTCGCTTTAATTCTTCCCAATCCCGCTCATCTTCACTGTCCATTTCAGCATCACCTTCTGTCAAAATGCTGCTACTAGGAGCTGGTGACGCTGATTTCGTGCCATCTCGACGAGAACCAACGTTTCGAAGTGCCGCACGAAGAATTCGACGCGATCCTGCAAAAGCAGGATGCGCCTCTTCTTTCAAAGGTTTGGCTGGTTGATCCGAATGAGGAGGTTGTGACAGATTTGAGCTATTGGCTTCATTACGGTGACTGTCGCTAAAAGTACTTTGAAGGCCATTAAAAGCCGTGGTACTTTTCTTTGCAGAAAAATTAGCTGCATTAAAACAGCTTTTTGTTTCTGCCGAGTTGGAAAAGGACGATTTCATTGGATCAGCTGGAAATGTTTGTCCATAATGCCGAAGACGAGCGTTCTTCCGACTGCGTCTATCGTGCATGTTAAAAGGCGACGGCATTGCAGAAGACGAATTTGATACGGGAGATGGCGTTTTAAAAGCTGACGATGTTGATACGGGAGAAGGCTCTGGCTCGTTCGAGTCCAAATTACCATCCTTTCTTTGATTGCTTTTATGGCTAAAGAGCCCATTATTTCGAGAGCGAACTCGTGAAGTTTTTTTGGCATCCGCGCTGCCAATCTGGAAAGCATTATTTGTCGACCCTTCGGCTTTTTCAAGGCCATGGAATTGTGAATTCGTTGCCGGAATTTCGGTTGCAGTTTTGTCAGATTGAAAAAAGCGATGCGACGAACCATTTCCAAACATAAAGTGCCCGCAAGTGTCCGTGCTTGAACTAACAAACGGATTGTTAGAGCCAAAAGTGCTGGTTGGAACGGATGATGTATCAGGTTCATGAAAAGGCGAAGCTTTGGTGCTTTGGAACTCAAATTTTCCTCCAGTAGGTCCAAATACTGTCGGATTTGAAAACCTGGCCGAAGTCGAATCATTTGCATGCACATTCTGAGTAGCTTTCGTTTCACCAAATAAAAAGACAGATGGAGAAGCTGACGAGCTTGGTGTTTCAAAGGTCCGAGTCGCTTTCTTAAAAATCGAATGGCTGACTGAAAATTTTTGCGATGTCGTGTCCATAGGCAATGGACTGGCACTACCACTTGACGACGACATAAAAGCTGAGCTTGTGCCAAACTTTCGGTTCCGGCGCTTCGCACTTCGATTTTGTGGTCCAGCAACGCCTGTAGCAAAAAAAGCAAAAGCTTGATTTGCTTCCTTCTTTTCATTGTCTGTGCCTTGAACGGGATCCCCGATCGTGACATTTGATCCAATTGAAAACTCTGGTGCGAAAGTAGAGGTACTAGAAAAATTTCGATGCTTGTAAGCTTGTCCAAACAGAAATTCCCCATTCCTCGGCGTGTGATTGGCTGATTTCATGCCGGGATTACCAGAATTCAAAGGCGTGCCCATTTCAACTTTATCAGTTGGTAGGACGGGTTGTTCATTGGACGAAAAGGCATGAAAAACGCCAGGTTCGGCAAATTTATACGGTTTAAAAGGAGCTTTGTCTTGGTTGTCTGGAACCGATTTTTTCTCAATTGGGACAAATGGCACGTCGACGCACGGTTGAAAATTCGGACTTTGCATGGACGCATGATCACGGGAAGAGTCCAATCGTGCTGCCCCAAAGGTAAAATTAAAAGGAGTCGAGTCGTTTTTCTGATTGGTAGAAATAGTTGCCGACAGAGCAGGAATAGTCGGGTGCATCGATGATATTTCCGTTTGAAAACTTGAATTTCTATGGTCACGAGAAAATTTGTCTTCACTAAATAGCGTCGAGAATCGAGGGGAAATGTTTGTGCGGCAGTGAGTCGTAGACGCCCATTTACGTACGCGAGATTTTGTGTCTGCCACTCCAGGTGCAAATGTCGCCTGATTCTCAGCTTCGACATCCAACCAATTAGCCGCCTCTCCTGCCTTGGGTTCATTTCCCTTAAAAGCTTCCTTCTCCGTTCCAACTTCTTCGACTTTTTGTACAGAACGGCGCTTGAAAGGATTTTCACTAAAGGCCGCTTGGAGGTCCTTCCATGCGTAGTAATATCCGTTCGAGGGCTGTTGATTTGAATCGATGTCTCCGTCCTGCACAGCTCCATCCAATTTATTCAATTTTGGGTCTACTTTCGTCCTTTCTGGTTGTTGCTCATCGAACTCATTGTCTGGATCAAGATCATCTGTGTCTACGGAACTCGTTACAGAGCTCGCGTCGCCCATAGATGGCGCATAGTCTTCGTCGTCCTCGTCGCTCTTTGGTGATGGCATTGGACATGAGAAAAATGCGCTCGTGCTTGAAGGAATCTCGTCAAAGGATAAATTATGATTGCTGTCGTCAGACTGCTCGTCGTCCGAGCTTTCTGGGTACTCTACGAGCCGTACCATGACGCTTTTACCGACTCAAGTATAAGTGAACAAGAAGTTGATCTTTATTGGCAGCTTGACTTTAGTGACGTGCCAATTGTTATTTTACAATACTGATTACATAAATTTACCTCTGATTGCGTCTTTCACTTAAAAAAAGGTTTTCAGTGCGTCTTCAGTCTTTAATTGAATATATTAACCATACAAGTTGTATATTAATAAATAAAATTAACTTTCATCTATGAGGTGTATGTTGCAATGGAATATTGAATCAACACACATCTCAATTAATTATATGACATAGTTGATTTTGAGCTTGACATGGAAAAGAGAAAAAGCATATTTTGGAATATTATTTCACTAAGAATAAATGAATGTAGTGCTAATCATGGATAATACAACATTGTTATCTTCCCTCTTGAAAAATAGACAAATGCAAGTTTGTTTTCTGCCCTTTTCAAAATAGACAAATGCAAGTTACGGCGGGGGTAATTAAAAGCATAGGATGCGCCTGCCACTCTAATATTAAGTTTAGATATAAAGGGCCACATGGCTCGAAGCCACCACCTAAGCAAGTGTTAATTCAGAACACATGAAAATAAAAAAACAGCTGTTTCTAATTTGCTTTATACGCTTTAAATGAAATTTACATATATGCGTGGTTTAGATTGGACATACCTATAGTAAATACAAGCTTATTGTCTATTCCGCGCTTCCTTCAAGCTACGTTGAATGGCCCTGATGCACTTTGTAGAACTACATGGCCCCTCCATGGCCTCCGCGGGTCGTGCGTTAGGTTACACAAAAAATTTCAATCTCTGCAACTTTGCCTTCCTCTTTTATGGAACGTCCCGTTGATCCCGATTCATAGTTTGTTCGGCCACCGTATACTACTATCAACACCAATTCTCCTTTAGAGACACTGTATTACATAATTACACCTACGATCTATCCAAACATTTGCTGCCTCTCTATTCTTCGGTTCAAGGCTTCAGCTACCCGCCGCCTTGCCCAGCTTCTCGCGTACTCTTTGCATGGCTTTATCCCACCGCTTTCGAATCCGCCTACTGTGGCAAGGCTTCTAGATTTCTGTCTACGCTACATGCGATGGCTTTTTCTTTTAAGGCGAAGAAGTTGCTGTTGTTGGCGGCGGTAACACAGCGGCTGAAGGAAATCTCGTCGGCGAGCTAATGGAGTATTGACCAACGGAAATAAAGGCTTGTCTGCTTCCACTTCGTCAAAAAAAATCACGCCGTTCCCTACCGCTTTAGACACCCCGAATACAGCTTATCGTCTTAAGGTCGGGGAGAGTACCGTTCCCCGATATGAATTTTGCATGCGATGATGGCTTGAAAAGGGCTTGGGAGACAGGTACTCCCCGAGCCACTTCCAAGCAATCTTCGTTGTTTTTGTAACAGGGTGTCCCGTTTTATAAGTGTTATTTCGTATAAGAAAAATAATATATATTATTTCCTAAAAGCAAAATCAATAATGAAGTGCAAAATTATTATCTTTTTAATCTTATCTGAAATAGTTCCAATAATACCAAATTTGGTCTTATTGATGCAATATGACATTAGCTCCATTGATTGATTGATTTAAGTCTAAAGCAACCCCGCCAATCGTTACAAGACACGATTGTGCGGTGCGCAAGGAGGAGCCATACTTAGTATGTTTATTAACATAATAAATTCAGTAGTAGATAGAAGATCGTTACGTAGGAAACTTATTTTATAAGTACTGTTTTACTTTTCCCTAATTCTGAATCCATTGAATTACCTTTGGTAGCTACAGACCCTTAGCTACCTAGAAACCTTCCTTGTACTCTTGTGTACGTGAATTTCGAGGCACCTGTAATCAGTGAAAGTTTCTTGTTAACTAGTACTTACCAATACTAGTGAAAGGTGCCCCGTTATATCTGGAAGCACTTCATAGACAGTTCAACGGCCCACACACGTTCCATCCTACATGGACAAGCTCGATGAAGAAGGAGGGAGCTTCCAAGCCCCTCAAGAAGGTTATCGCGCAACGCGTAAGAGGTCACTCATTTGAGTGACCTCGAATGAAGAGCGATCGAGCGAATAAGTTCGGTCGTAGGCGGGCCAGCCGTTGGCGCTATGCTGTACACTCTGGGCAGAGATGAATAGCATTCGG
This sequence comes from Bremia lactucae, assembly GCF_004359215.1. Lineage (NCBI taxonomy): Eukaryota > Oomycota > Peronosporomycetes > Peronosporales > Peronosporaceae > Bremia > Bremia lactucae. Next base: position 4,202,660 of record NC_090617.1, read on the forward strand.
CCATAGCCGAGTTCTTACAACACAAACTCGACGGGGCCCAAGAATTAGTTTCCTTGCTTCACCAGCAAAGCTCTCAACAAGCACAGGTGTTGATAGAACAGGGTGCTCAATAGTTGGAACTGGTGAGACAGTAACATGTATATGCTGATGCTATTGTGCAGACGCTTCCGCGTTGACCCGAAAACATAAGGATAGGAATATCTAAATTAAGGCAGTCGAATGCGGCTCCCTTTTGAGACGTTTCGTGGAGTTAGACGACGCCATAGAAGCGCGTTGTACCAGTGATGATGCGACGAAAGTAAAACTTGGCATGTATAACTTAGCTGGACGTACCGAATTGGGGCGTTGGGGCTCAAGCTTCACGACCCATTAGTCTTTAGGTCGTATGAGATCTTTAAGACCCGGCTCAGACAAAAGTTAAAGCCGCCACGTGCCGAATTTCAGGGCTTAAATCGAGCTCATAGATTTGAAGCAGGGCAAGCGTGACATTCACGCTTATGCCCAACATACACGATACCTGGTTACTTATATCGTTAGTCATCTAATTGATGAATAAACACAAATAAATGTGTATATCAAATGTCTTGCAGACGGACCTGTTAAGATCCATCTGTTCCGGCTAGAGTTAGAGTCGTTAGACCAAGCGTTCTTTTTAGCGGAACAGGAAGACTTTAGTCTTAAACAGGTTTTTGTTTACTCGGGTGCTTATCGTCCACCGAGGCGACAAGAAATCGAAGGTCCAGACGGATCTCTCGTATGAAGAGAGCGAGAAACCTCGCTTTTCAAATTACAAACGATTGCAAAGATGCAATTGTTGTCAAAACACAGAGCTACGCATATGAGTGTAGTGCCTCACGACCAGTGCCTAAAAACACTGAGCGAAAAGACCGACCTCTCGCTATGAATAGCTGAGGACGGATCCGACGCTGTTGCAAAATCGCAACGGCGAGGCGGATTGCCAAGAAACGGTCGGGGTCAGCAGGTGCGGAGCGCACTACTGATCTAGCAACGTCAAAAGAATTTGCAGGTCGGTTGACAAAAGCTGCTTTTCACACATCAAAACTGTGTGAAATTGCCCCAGGGGCTGAGGTTAACCTCATCGCCCTGAAAATAAAAATGTCAAATGATTTGCCCCTTCAGTTCCTACTCGGTTGTGGGGCGCCAAATAATTTTATTAGAGGCTAAAAACGCTAGAAGATCGCAAACTCAAGTTTGTTGAACGCGATATCCCTCTTACGAGGATGTCAGTGCGTCTAGCAGCATGCGCAGATGTAACGGTTAAGAAACGTGTAATTGGTTACCAATACACGTTAAGCGGTAAGCAGTACGATGATGATTTCATCGTACTAGATTTAGTTCACAAATTTGATGGCATCCTTGGATTACCATGGCTCAGAAAGTACGAGCCATGTATAAATTGGCAGCATCAAGCCGTGACAGTGCCTGTCTCTTGTTCATCAGATGGCCAACTGATGAACGTCTTGGAGCATCCAGAAGCGTGTGTATGTCCTATGAGTGAGTGCGATGGCCTCACTTGTGTTTCGGTCGTTAGCATGACTGCACAAGACCTCAGTGTGAATACCCAACACATTGTGGAGTTAGATCCCGACGGCTGTGCATAATCACATGCAGCGTCGAAGGTCCACCATGGTGACGTGGACATAGTTTCGACGGCTGTGCACAAGCAGAGACAGTGTCGAAGCTTAACCACTCGAATAAGTTGAGTGGTACGAAAGAAGGATGCTTGCTTAATTAGCAACATCCAAGAAAGTTTAAAGTGCCACTCTGTAAGGGACAGTGCGAAAGTCTTAAATCGACTGATGAGTCAATCGTAGAGGATCTCGCTGTGGTAGCACAACCACAGCTAGAGGCAATTGGGGAAGATTTTTCCCAAATAATTTCTGTGGGAATAAGTCCCCGGAAACCTGTGATCAAAGGCTTCCAGGTACCTTTATAAATAGGTTCCAAAGAAGAAGCTGAGACAATCAATGTCTTAGTGCCAGCGCTAGAACCGAAACGGTTCTTGCGTGATCTGCGTGGTGACAATGTCAAGCAGATCTGCGTACTTGTCACAGATGACAACGATGTGGCCGATATTCGGTCGGCAATAGTATTTCCTGAAATCAAACGAATTCTCAGTAGCTCATCAATGGACGAAAGTATCTTCGATGAGAATACTCGGATTTAACGTATACGTCCCAATCCTGGGAGTCTTTGAAGAAAAACCCTATGTGTAAAAATTTAAAAGAATTTAGCGATGTCTTCCCTTAATCAGTACCGTGCAAGTTGTCTAGCGATAAAGGCACTCGACACGAATTCGACCTAATCCCAGGTTCGGAATAATGTGTCATGAAGCAGGCCATTGTCTCTTAAACAATCGCCAATCCTGGTGATTGCGGACCCTACAAGAATAACGGCATTCTTTTTTTAATGACTGTTTTAGCAAGATGGTACATCTTCCTGCCGTCCCTGAGTCGATCACAGCCAAAGCTGGGCTCGTGTCTTTATTGACACGATTTCGACTCCATGGGTTTTACCTCGTGAGCTGGTCTCAGATCGAGACCCTTGATTCACTGTGAAATTTTGGCAAACAGTGTTCAAATTACTTGGAGCACAATTATAAATATTAACTTTTGATCACCCTGAAACAGGTGGTCAGACAGAGTGTGCAAACCGTATTCTCAAAAAAATACTTCTCGGATACATCCGCTCTCTTAAGAGTTAGAGCGAGTTCATGCCGAATGTAAAATTTGCCATCAACAATTCAGTGCATGCTTCTACAATGGATACACCATTTTTCGTGAATGGCTTACGCCATCCACATATGCCTACGATGTTTGAGAGCATATCTTATTTAGGGGGGGAGAAACTCGCTCGAGCAAAGAACAATTTAGCTCTTGTTCATCGCGCATCAGCCCTAAGGTTAATGCGAAGGATACCAATGTTGAGTTAACTAGCATTGAAGTAGACAATGATGCTGAAAGAGTCAGCATCGAAACCAATACTATTAATGCGTATGATAATAGTCTCAATAATAGATAGAGATTAATATGTTCGCAGTGCAAGCCGGTCGCACTAAAAACAAAAATAAAACCGAGTCAGCAGGTGATTTCCTGCTGGCTAGAGAATCAGTGGTCCGCTTCGTACATATTCCATCGCTGATGCGGTGGACCGACAGAAACGGAACTCTGACAAAAATGGAAGAGTAAACATACTTTCATTTAAATTTTAAATGACATAGTCCTGCTGTCTACGGGAAATTTACCAGAACACGTAGTGACGAATGTAGGCAGTAGTAAATTTTACTGGCCAGCTGTATCGGCCCATTTCGTGTATTTCATCGCCAAGGCAATGTTTACACGATCGAGCGGCCCCGTAGAATGCGTACGCATCCTACGTTTTATGTTGGGCGTCTCCTTCCGTACCATTGGTTCGAGGCTTCTTCCAAATTCGGCTTACACCGGAACAGTCAAGGACATTCGTTAAACCCTGATGGTTCCGTTCAAATACTTTTTGTCTCGGAACAGGGTATGATCCTCTTCAACCAGACGATTCAATCTATCCTACAAGAAAGAGATCTTCTGACGAGCTGTCAACAGCTCATTTTGGAGGGATTGATGCGTCCTTTCGTTCGCCAGTTGATCAGTCGCAATTTGCGCACAACTTTCCAACTGATCACAAGAAATACTATCGACTGATCGCTAGCATGCGGCGACGGGATTGCTCATAATCAAGATTTTCTTTAAAAGTTAAAAGGTGACCCATATCACGATCTTGAATCGGACTCGTCAAACGAAGCAAACAAACACGATTTTTTCTCCCCCTCCACTTCCATTGATGTATTTAGGTGGTGAGAAGCGCTTTCTTGTTAAAAGTTTCTTGGATAAACGTGAGACAAAAGGGGTTCAAACGAGTCATCTCGTTCGTTGACGAGGATGTCCGCCCTTGCTTTGATTGTTGGGAACCTCTTTCCCACCTGATGTTAGGCGTTCCGAATCTCGTTTTGCAGTACGACGAGACCTATCCTTCTCGGCAGAAGGTCCATCAGAGAACGAGCGCTTCCTGCGCTCGTAAAAGGATTGAAGGTTATCAATCTCTTGACGCGTCTCGTAAGAATGAGAGTCTTTCAATGGGGATACTTGAGGGATATATGCTTTCTCCGGGGCATGACCTGCACCTCTAACACAGCATGGGCTTGAGACATCCACGAGAGGCAAGGTTTTCCTGCCTCTCTAGACAAACGGTGCAACTTATAGCGTGCACTGACTACGGTCCGTTTCTCGAACCGTTTACGGAAGTCATTTAGCTTGTCAAGCCAGACCTTTCGGCCTATGTTCTGTACATTCTGTGCAAAGGCTGTCTAAACTTGGAATAAAGGTTTGACATCCTTTGCCCGCTTGCAAGTGTACCACCGATGCCGGTGAAGGCATCGATGAAGATTCCATTTCATCCTCACAGGCTTGTGAAGCCTGGATGAGTTGAATAACGAAATTTGATATTGATCGTTGGTAATATCAGACCAACGAATGAGGTATCCCTTAGAGGGTGACCAAGGCCTTTTTCAGGAGCGAAACGCAACGTATTGCGGTCCCTCTCCTGTTCGCTCATGCTAATGTTAACATTAACTTGACCCTGAAAGCGATCCCTACATTTACTCCCTTTCTGGTGACGCATACTAACGTCATCAGGGTGGTTATCGCCCTTGGATCATCGGATGACGACTTCCCACCAAAGAGGTCAGACGAGTTAAATCTCGTCATCACCTCCTTGATAGTCATGTTAGAACCCAAAGGTTTAACGGACTCGGCCCCAGTAGTACGGCAGCCTTCTCAGTCGCCACTGAGTCGAGCGATGCAGGTTACTTGGACCAGCCACCTACAATAAGTGTAGCGGGTGACTTGTCCCGTCATCTGCAATGTCATCAACGCATGACATACCCTAGTCACCTCCAATAGGATTACGAGGTGACATATCCCCCGCAGTAGACGCTAATGCGCCTACTGAATCATTTGCCTTACTGACAGCTACACTGATCCGTGCAGCTGCAAGCTTAGCAGCCTCGCGGCCCACGTGCACAGACTTGTTTGTCGCCATTTTGATATTGGTCAAAATCAAGAATGCAAATAAATCGATGTTTTGATGAAAATCAAAATGCAAATAAAATCGTATTTTGATTAGAATCATAATGCAAATATAAACGGTATTTTGATTAAAACCAATAAATTAATTACATGAAAAGACTTAATAATATTTCCTGTCACCCTACATCAATCACGATGGTGACTGTTTGTTAAGGGGAGGTGACGTAACAGTGTGTCTTGTTACATAAGTATTATTCCTGTAAGAGAAATATTAAATATCATTTCCTATGAGATATATAATAAATATTATTTATTATAAAACAAAATAAGCAAAGAAGTGCAAAATTATTATCTTTATTAATTTTAACTTAGATAATTCCAATAATACCAAATTTGGTATTATTGATGCAATAAGACATTAGCTACATTGATTGGTTAATTTAAGTCTAAATCAACCCCACCAACCGTTTCAAGACACGATTGTGCAGTGCGGAACAAGGCGCCATACTTAGTAAGATATTAAGATAACAAGTTCAGTAGTAGATAGAAGATCGTTACGTTTGAAACTATTGTACAAATACTGTTTTACTTTTCCCTAATTCTAAATCCATTGATTTTGGTAGCTATAGACCCTTAGCTACCTAGAAACCTTCCTCTATACGTGAAGTTTCGAGGCACCCTACCTACACTGTAATCAGTGTAAGGTTGACTAGCACTTGCCAGTACAAGTGAAAGGTGGCCTGTCACAGTTTTCAACTATACACTGGCATACAATAAATATTGGCCGAATCTTGAAATCTCCTTGCATTGTATACTTGCTAGCAGCTTTTAAAGCCAAAATACTTGCTGTGCGTTTGAAAGCGCGAGTGAATGAGCACACGATCGTATTCTAACATTAAAATTTCGATCTAATTGCCTGCCAAGAAAAGTAGCCAGATCGAAGCGGGGCGACGGAAATTTTAAAAGAAGAAGAATTCGTTGAGTGAATACTAGGTCATAGTAAATGGATTCATAAAACTCAGATCAGGTAGTACCCGCCAATAGTCATATTGTCCATTCACTTCGAGCTCGCTATTCTCCCTTACTTGCGTCCATCCCGGGACGCGCGTGTAGATATAATCTTCTTAGCGCTCATACTGTTTTCTTAACTTTGAAGCAGCTCCACTGCTTCGCGGATTTAGTTTGCATGTAGTATTCCTGACGACCGCTCTTTAGTCGACAACGATGTCACACAACTTTTCTACTATTTTGAATACGAACGTGTGTTCTGTCACCCACGCTTTCTAACGCACAGCAATCATTCTGGATTTCAATGTTGCTTGCAAGCATACGATGCAAGGAGGTTCCAAGATTCGACATATATTAATTGAATGCAGTGATACAGCTGAAATCCTGGTTGGCTCGATGGCGAGACAATACATCTCATGACAGGTCGAACCATTAATAGTCTTAAGTTTCACGCGTTCTTAAACCTTAGCTTGCTCTTGACAAGAGCCAATGTCAAATCAAAATCCGATGATGAGCTGCTTAAATCTTACTGTCATCCAATGAATATTTTCGTGTCACTTCACGTGCATCTGGGGAATTATATCCTTGATGAATCGGCCCTACGCCCACAATACGTTCAGCATCAGTCTTTTCGTTATCACAATGAGTATAACTCAACGGAGTCCGTGCCGTTACACAAGCAAGACCTGAGCCACGCTCACTAATATTTTTTTCAAATTTGGGGATAATTAATCAGGCATCCCAATATCTAAAACACACTGATCGATTCTGTCGGTGCCCACGCAAATAACGCTTTTGTTGTCTAGCGAAGATGGGTTCATTACTCTCCAAAGCCTCACTAGGATCATTGCGCGTAGCGTCTAAGGTCTTAGACCTCGAATAATAACATGGCTCATGACTCAAGCCAAGCCATACCAAGGATGAGATCATTTCTTAAATCCAGAACAATGACAAGACAGCATTTTATACTGTCAAAGCTGCAAAATTTTAATGCCTAACGTCAGAGGAGCTTTAGGCACGGTGGCACGACAACTAGTCGGTAAGCAAACTATGATCGAATCACCTTCATGCGCTTCAAGCGCTTCACCATATCGCTGATTCTCTTCCAGCGAACGACGGCGAGCATAACTGCAAGACGCTCTGAAATTAACACAAGTAGACCATGGCTTATCAAAGCCCTTAATAGTTGCCTTCGCGACTAACAAGCCGGGCTTGTATTCAGGCCCCGTGCTCTTAAACACCGAGCTCTTTGGAGCTAGCATTGTTGACCTTTATCTACAAAAGGTTCCAGGTAAGGTGGTGTTCTTGCTCTTTCGAGCTTTGCGCGCGTTGCGTAAAGGAGGACCCGGGCGTAAGTGCTTCGTGCTCCCGAGCATATAACATTTACGAATGCTGTAAAGATGTATTACATCTAAAAGTTCTTCTTCTCCCTCCTCATCGATGCTTGGGTCCATGGGTCCATTTAAATAGACGAACTCGATATGCTCGAAGAGCTGATACGATTGTCTGGCGTACTAACACGGGCGGACTTACATTCGACTTCAGCGCGTAGCGATACCACAAGTGCTTTAAAAGTAACAGGGAACAGGGTGGGGTCAATACAATTCCGTCTGGACAACGCCCTCATTAAGACTCCCAAAAAGACGGTTACTAAACCGCTTCTTGCATTGGGTCTTGACGCATAGCGCCAATAAGAGGCCCATAGACATAGCCGCCTAGGGTTCATTTACCCTGACGAGTTGCTATGAGTCGTTATTGCGTACAAAAAGTTTAATCAGGAGATGCAAACATGCTAGTCATTTGCTGTTTCAGTGAATCCCGCGTGGGTAAAGCGTCGTTTATAGACGTGCCGCACGTGAGAGTCCACTCTATAGCTCTATTTCCGAGCTTAGAAATGGCCATGGCTGCCTTGGCCACCTTTTTATTAAGTTGAGAAAATGACAGTGTCTATGAACATCTCCATTTGCTTGATCCAAAAATGAGATTTTCTCCCTCATCGCCATATATGTATTAGCATTGACAACAAGAGGATGAGCCTTTGACACTGGATCGGGTACACAATTGTACCGAGTCGGCATCGATGCCGCTACGTGGTCTTGTACCTGTCCAATAAGAGACTACTCGTATTGCATAAAGGCTTCAGGTCTTGCACCCAGAACATCTGGTCCTTGTGACACGATGAGCTCATTGTGTTCTAGCCAAAAGAACGTTTTGAGCTTCTCAAACGCTGCGCATTTCACCCTGACAGTTCAAGAAAAGTGTCCATTTCAGCAGAGGCTTCATCTTATAAAGACTCATGCGTAGATTTACTACCAGTGCTACCAGATGTAGCGGAGCTACCTCGCTCCTAAAGTCAGAGGAAGGCTTGAAATTTAGTGATTTTTTAAGCTCTATGAAATTAAGAAATTTAATAATTTAGTAAGTTGTGCAAGCTCGTATAGCCTAGTGAATTCTGAATCAAGGGACTCAGTGATTCGTAGAACTAAGCGACAACTGATGACCGAGAGTTTATTCCTTAGGAAGGCTTATTACTAACGCTGATAGCAGCACAAGCTTCAAGAAGGACACTAGACGCTCGAAGATTAAAAGAGGAACTAATTTTTTAAAAACTTATAATAGGAACCTTACTTTAAAAAAATATTTACGGCACCACATTCCGGTTAACGGCTTCCACCATATAGTAACTATATTCAAGAGAAATTTAATTCTACGCCCCTCTTTTGAAAAGAAGTTCTAAATCTACCCTATTCTTCTCAAAAAAATCACATATTGCCTCTTTTTCTCATACATATTACTGAACAGCCATTACACCGCGTCGAAAATGCAACAAGCTCTCCCTAAGTCTCCAAATGGATTTGAAATTTCTCAAAAGATCTTCGACCCCTAAAGTCGAAGGCACATTAGAAGTTCTCATAGATCACAAATAAGTAAAGGAATCAAAAGATTCAAACCATGCACTGAACAGGCAAAATTACAAATTAAAGCTGATAATTCTTCAAAACAACAAATATATATTTTTAAGCTTGCGCCAGTGTCAGTTCTCGCGGCTCGTAGAGAATCTCACGCGGTGCTTCTTCCTCAAACGACTACCGTGTCTTCAAGTCTCTCTTGTTTGGGATTCACCAGCACTGTACTGCCTCCTGCAATACCTGCGCTGCAAATTTATTGCAAAGGTCTGCATTTTTAATTGTCGGAGAGCTCGAATTTGCTGGAACCTGGTCGATTATATACACTTGTCGACGACCATCGGACAAGAGCGCGTCATCAATTGAATCGTGTGACGAGGACAACGGCATCCACAATCCTCGCTACGTCGGCCTTGTAACGTGAAGAGGCTTGGACACTGTCGCCCGTTGGTTCTTGATCCAGAATGTTGAAGGTGAAGCTGACGTTGATGTCATAAGAGAGCAATCATGACGTAAAAATTTCACCGAAGACTATCAAAGACCGAAGCCACGTGACCAATTGCAGTACCGCAAACCATGAGATGAATCGATCTGGCATTGATAGCAGCATTTGATGGATCCATGCAGTAGGTTTCGAAACTCGGATAAAACGAGCGGTGATCTGTCAGTACCGTGCAAATAAATCGACAGCTGAAACACTTGTGCAATGCGATAATCCTGCACGTCTATCATTGGAAGTAAGCCTAGATTATCTTTGAGCAAGAGGGGAAATTTCTGAATTTTGGAAACGAGGAGTAGATTAAGAATATCGAGTCAAGGAGGTACATAATGAAATTAATCGATATTTAATGTCGTTCATCTGCCGCGTTTTTGACAAATTGCGCTGTTTCTTAATTAATTATTTCTAGAGAATAGCTTCACGATCTCGTGAGAGACCGTGACGGTGCGTGCTGTGGTCGTGCCAGAATAAAGTAGGTTTGCTTTTTAAGCAGTTGCTCACAAGCGCCAATCCTACGTTTTTAGAGAGAAACACGGCCGTAAGCGCGGCAAAATTTTTCTGGTCAAGTGCACTGCCAAGAGCATCAAAATCGTGCCACGAGAGTCGGATTTTGATGGGTCACCAGCAACCATAAGGATAGTAGCGATTCGCGGAAAAGGCGCCGCGTCTTGCTGCTGCGGCTTGCATGTGGCGCTCGCATCGCAAAATGTGGCCGCTTTGCAGATTTTGTGAAACGTAGTGGCTTATTTGTATCGGTAAAGGGTGGTCGATTGCTCTAGCCGTTCGGGGAATATGTGATGGGGTATGACAACGAACTGCGTAAGAATTTCTTCGTGAAGGGGAAAATGGAAAGTATATTCGTCTTTATAAAACCCTAATGCATGTAACGTTCTTAAATGTATCAACCTCGTTTGCTCTTCTTCTTGTGTCATTCGCGACAGTAACTGCCACATCAGCACGACAACGAACCGTCGCCTGATGTTCCACCTTCAACACTCCTCCTCAACGAGAAGTTATCAATATTGGTCTTGGCCACGAAAAATTGAAACTGCATTGTCGAAATGGTCTTGATCATAAAATCAGCGAGCTGAAACTTGGTTTTAATTTACTTCAGCTGAGTTACCTTGTTCTTGACTTGATCACGGACAAAATGATAGCGTTTACAAATGTGCTTCGCACGACTTGGATATCCTTCATTTTTCGTGATAGCGGTTGCACTTTGATTGTCCTCGTACACCCTTACTGGACCATCGATCTTGACCTTCATCTCCAGCAATAGCGATTAAGTCCACAATGCTTCTTGATTGCACAATGATAGTGCCACATATTCGGCTTCAGCAGTGTTTAGCGACACACTGTTTTGCGTTTTTGACTTGAAATCATGAGTGATCCGTTGACCATCACCATCACACCAGATGTTGATCGTCAATTGTCCTTGTTCCTGCCCAATCAACGTCACTAAATGCACTCAACCGCAGTTCACGTGACTTGCTCCGATAGCAAATTCCATCCATAGCGGTTGACTTTAGGTAACGCAAAACTCGATTGGCCGCATTCCAATGTTCTTCGCTTGGTTTTTCTAAGTGTCGACTCAATTAAGCAACCGAATGCAATATCGGGTCTTGCGTCGGTTGCCACGTACAGAAGTGAATCCACCAAAAAAACGATACGGACGATTTTTTTTATTTTTGGGTCCATCACTTCACACTTTATCATGTTTCGGCCTTCAACGCCCAGATTATACACCGGTCTAGCATTATCTTGATTATTTTTTTAAACCATACTTGCTATGCACGCGCTTGACTGATCTTGAGCTGTTTCTTCTCCCTCTTGTAGTCAACTACGATGCCCAGAATAAATCGCAGCTTACCTAGTGTCTTAAGCTGAAAATTAATAGACAATTCATCTGCAATAATTGAGTCGTACAAAAGACCATCAATGAGCATGTCGTCGACATATAACGTCACGTAAATCCGTGAAACATTGTCAAATCGACGAACAAATACACACGGATCCGAAACACACGCCACAAACCCCATGCTCTTAAAAACACTTGAAACATGCTTAAAACATGTTGCATCAGCTTGTTTTAGTCCATACAGGCTTCGATTTAGCTTTAGCTTTTGACTCGATTGCAAATACCGCCCTCGGGTGTATTAATATACACCTCTTCTTTGAGAACACCATTGATAAATGTTGTATCGACATCGTATTGGAATATAACCATCTTATAATGGCAACAACACACACCGCGAATGATACTCTAATTAAATTTATGTTGGCAACCGGAGAATGCGTGTCGTAGTAATCAATTCCATAGGTCTGACGATAATTTAGTGCCACAAGCCGAGCCTAATATCGCTCAATATCACCGTTTTCATTCGCTTGATGGCGAACACCCACTTAGTTCTAATAACCTTCTTGTTTAACGAATTGTCCACGGGAGTCCACGTCTTTTGCTATTAATTCGGCCTATATCGCTTCTTTCCACATCGTACTTTGTGGAGACTTCACAGCATCTTGGTACGTTGATGGGGTTTCAAATGCCGCATAAGCTTGATCATACTGAATACGATATCGTTTTGACGCACGTTCTACAGGTTCATCTCGACGTGACGAAACGATAGCATCTAACATTCCGACTGGAACCAAAGCTTGTGAGTCTGGACTTCGAGGAGATATAACAAGGGAGTTATTATGTCCACTAACACGAAATGAATGTGTCTCCATACTGTCATCGAGATTAGTCCATCCCTCGCTGGGCACAATGGCCTGAATATCATCCTTAATTAAATCAGCTAGCTGCATGTACACTTCATCGATATCTAAAGCAAAATCATCTCTATGTCTATTCTCTAGACGTGTACCCGAAGACGTTAATTCTTGAGGAGGCGAGACTATTTGATCACTGTTAGTCTAGTCAACCTTCATAGGTTCAATTCTCATCGTGATTTAAGGAAATTAATAATTGAGCCCTGTTATTTTCGTCTCCTTCGCCATTTATTTTTGCGTGCTGATGAGTCGATGCAGGTGCGTCATCAACAACTTGTACGTACTTCGTCCGTGGCTGTTCTTGAAATGTCACTGACCTTGTGACCTCGAGTTTTTCTGAATTGTAATTCCAAACACGATAGCGCTTCACTTCGTGTGAATAACCAAGATTAATGCACCGAAATGGCTTCTTGTCCAATTAAGCGCGTTTCGCTTTATCAATGTGTGCGTAACCTTGAGGACCAAAAACGCGCATGTGTGATATGTCTGGCTTCAAGGTAAAACACATCTCAACTGGAGTCTTCGACGACGTGTGAAGCGCATGTGACCCGGTCGGTAACATATACAGCTGTATTAATAGCTTTAGCCCGCCACTTCTTCTCCACTTGCATGTGGTTAAGCATCGATCTTATACGTTTCGTCAGTGCCCTATTCATTCGTTCAGCCATTCTATTTTGCTGCGGGGAATATGACACTGTCGCTTGGTGTACTATGCCAGCCTTGTGACAAACTTCTGCGATTTTCTTATTGATGTATTCGCCACCATTGTCGATGGGAATGCATTTGATCTTGGAATTCAGTTTATTTTCCATCATCTACTTGTATTCGATGAAATTTCCCAGCACTTCAGACTTATTAGCGATGATGTATGTCACCACGTAGCAAGAAAAATCATCCAGAAATGTAACCGCGTATCGTGCTCCTCCTTGAGAATTTGTCTCCATAAGACCCACCACATCACTGTGAACAATTTGAAGCAATGATTTTTGCCGTGACTTGACATTGGAAATGGTTTGACTGACGACTTTTCAGTCACACATTTCTCGCAAATTTCGTCGTAGTCATTGACATCATCACTCGAAGCTTGCACATTTATTCCTTCTACACAATTGTGAAGGGTTTTCAACGGCTTCATTGGAAGATATCCTAGTCGTGCGTGCCACACACTAGGATTCACATCTTCAATTCCACAACCAAACACTTCGCTAGTTAATGCCGACCCTAATGTTGCACACTCCATCGCAAATAATTACCCCACTTTGTTTACTTTCGCCACCACATCTTGACCATTCCTGATCACACTTATTTTGTTCGTACAAGTCACATCCAACCCTTTTTCCGATAGTGCAGAAATCGATAGCAGTCTGCGATCCAGCTCTGGATCGTACAGCACGTCTTCAATGCGAATTGGCACATTGTTTTTCAGAATAACTCGAATCGTACCAATTCCAGCAGCATAACTGTCTGCCCATTTGCGATCGAAATGCCGACTGATCGATTCAACGATCGAATCTCCAAAAAATCATCTTGGGTATGGGCACATATGACTACTCGCACTACTGCCTAGTAGCCAACCTTCCGAGACATGTTCACTAACAGTAAATGCTTGCTCGTTATTTTTCTGGTCGGTTTGATACTTCTAACAGTCTTGTTTCTTGTGACCCTGTTTTCCACATACGAAACACGTCCCGGTAAACTTGTTTCTTGTTTCCTTCGACCGAAAAACTTTGCCTTTTACGCTTCTTGTAGCCTTCAATGCAAGTTCAGTCTTCTCCTTGCCAGAAATGCTTTCGAATTCACGACGAAGCATTTCTTTGGCCTGGAACAGATCAATGTCCCTCATGTTCTCAATGATTTTGATAATCTGATCATACTCATCCGACAAGCTTCCAAGCAGTAAAACGAGCTGCTCGTCAGACGAAACTTCGTCTTCGATGGATTGCATGGACATGCACAGCTTATCAAACTTCAGAAAGTGGTCCAGTACACTCTCTTCCTTCTGTATCTTGAACTCATGCAGCTGTTGACGCATCTGCACACGGTTGTAGACACTTCTTCGAAATATATTTTTTTAATATCTACCAAGCTTCTGCAGTCGTGCCTGCATTTCGAACCATGGACTGTAGACTTGGGGCGTTGACGTGCACACAATCGCGAAGGCCTTCATGTCATTGACTTTCCATATCGACGCATCGGCCCTCGTGGCACTCGGTGCTTTCGTCGCGTCGATGTGCTCCAGTAGCCCTTTCTTGGCTAATTTCATCCGAGCATTAAACTCCCATACAAAGTAATTGTCCAGGTTGAGCAGATCATTTGCCTTACCCGCGTCTGGGTTCATAACCTATTGGATATGACAACACACTGCGTAAGAATGTCTTTGTGTAGGGGAAAATGGAAAATAGATTCGTTCTTATAAAACCCTATTACATGTAACGTGCTTAAATGTAACAACCTCGTTTGCTCTTCTTCTTGTGTCATTCACGACAGTAACCGCCACATCAGCACGACAACGAACCGTCGCTGATGTTCCAACTTCAGCAATATGTAGATGTAGGAAAAGAAGCTAGCATGGAAGAGGAGCAATAGTCGCTGTATTTATGGAAAGGTAGGAGCAGATTGATTCGATTTGTTGAGATCTGGACTCTTTGGACTGAAGTGAGTAGGAACGAGGCAGTAGTATTTAGAGGATCCAGCCGAAAGCTTTAATCGGCAATTAACGAGGTACGATGATCTCTGTTTTATTCCAGGTTACAAAGCTGTAGAAATCGGATTATTGAACTCTAGAAACGTAGAAATGCAAGTATTTAGTGCGACACTAGGACCAGATTCAACCTTAAGCGTTGCGATTGTAGTCGGAATAAGGATAAGACCCTAAAGAGCGTTTCATTTGTTGTAATATAAAGCTATTATTACTGTGCACGTTGTTATTGTTTTTTTGGGGGTGGTAGATGAACACCATTAGATAATTATTAAATGGTGGGGTACCGTGAACCGAAATGGGTTGCAATTAACATTTCCTTACTTTAGTTACAGTTAGAATAAATTTCGGCCACCAGATCAACCACTTTTTGTATCCATCATTAACGGGTTTTAATGATAATGCCTATTTTAAATAAAAAAGGGTAATTGTTTCATAATGTGAGATGCATTACACGAACGCTGACATCTTCAAAAGCTGTAACTTGAGATCTGACTGACTGGCACATGCCAAAGTTTCGTCGTGCACTTCGTTGGATATTGCTACTAACGCCGTCGTACTGCTGGACGAAGGCGGCGCACTTCATCGGTCGGCAGCGTCATCATACCACTTAATCACCTCACAATTTTCCTTGAATAACCAGAAATATGCACTGTCCTGTGGGCATAGTTACGCGAGTAGAGCAATGTGCCTGGCTTCGTCGTTACAAACGATGCCCATACCAAGGCTTTAGCAATTACAGCGAAATATAGTTGCTTCGAGTGAGAATCTAAAGGCACCCCTTCTAATACTTGATATAACGGGGCACTGCGACTTGTACTGCTTCAGTACAAGTCCACTTCACACTGCTTCAGATGTGAGTGGTGCCTCTCGTTAGGTGACGTACACTGTACGTATAGAGGAAGACTTCTCTTAAGGCAAGTTAGCTTAAGAGTGTAAAATGAAAACTGTATTAATATAGTTAAGTGTCTTGTTAATCTATCTTTGTAAATGTTGTCTTAACTATAAACTAATACTAAACATGTAAATGAATTCTTATCTATCTTATCTAGTAACTCTCTTTGATTACTTCTGCAGCTGATTAGTCTGCGGAATAAATAGACATAATGGTCTATACCTATTTATGGATAAGAATTCAGGAAATTTCTATACAAAGTAATTTCCCCAAAATATTATCTACTTTTTAGATAATATTAATTAACAACCTTTTAGTGTTAATTTCATGTAACGATACACCCCGTTACATAACCCCTCCCTTAAACGACAATCACTCTGAATGTCATTAGGTGGAGTGGTCGCTAAATGACCACTTAATTTTTAAAATGTTTTTAATTGGTCAGATCCATCATTTTAAATTCCATCGCATGAAGGAACAATTCATGCGGGGTGAAGATAGCGCTGAACCTTCGGCTGCGGTTCGTGCAGCCGCGGGTGACGCATTGTTATCTCTTGCGGTAGACGTTCCGTCTACCGTAGTGTCTTCCACTCGCACAACACTTGGTGTTGCGAGTGCACGTGGTGATTCACCACGTGAGTACGACCCCTCTTTAGAGGTCGATTATGAGTGCGAGTCGGACGAAATGGCCGACTCGGGGAGGATGGAACAGTCGCCTGATACCCGTCAGGCGGCTGATTATGAGCCTTCGAATGAGA
>NC_090617.1:4225736-4239507 GCF_004359215.1 Bremia lactucae
GATACCTCATCACCAGGTGCAGAGACACATAATGATTGTGTGTCTGGAGCAACTTTTGTCAAGAGATTTGCAAATTCTCTTGAGGTTGCTGGATCAGTAGGGCGTTGCGCCCCTACTGACCCCGTCCATTTTTTGGCGGTCCGCCTCGCTGTTGCGATTTCGCAACAACGTCGGATCCGCGACCGTTGCCCTTTTTGGCATACGATCCAAAATTACGTTCAGTACCTTTTGGTGCTGGACGTGGGGCACTACACTCATGAGCGTAATGTCCCAATTTTTGGCAGCGATGGCATTTCTGCGATCGCTTATTATTCGAAAAGCGAGGTTTCTCGCTTTCGACATAGGAAAGGTCCATGGGTTCTGGACCTCCTAGTTCGTGTCGTCTAGGTGGACGATATGATGACGAACTTGCTTGAGCCTGTCTCAAGCTAAAGTCCTCCTGTTCCGCTACGGATATTGCTTCTTCAAGCGTATCCAGTTCCAAGCGGAACAGGTGGGTCTTTACGGGACCATCCGTAAGACCTTGCATGAACACCGTAATCAACGTGTGTTCATGGACTGGGTTATTGGTAATACAACTCGCTAAGAGTCGTATGTGCTGGGCATATGCGTGCACATCACGCTTGCCTTGCTTAAGTTTCAGAAGCTCTGAACGAGCTCTGAACTCAGCCCTTGGTGGCTCAAACGTCTGTTTGAGTCGGGTTTTAAAAACCTCTAGCGACCCAAAAACATATGGGTCGCGTAACTTAAGGCCCAATGCCCAAGTTTTGGCACGACCTGCCAGATTTGATTGAGCGAATGCGATTTGCATTTGCTCGTCGATAATGTGACGTGCCCTTATGGCATCGTCTAATTCGACAAACCATCTTAAAAGGGAGTCTTCCTCGACTCCCCTATATTTTGAGATGTCAATTTTTAGAGTTTCGGGACGACGCGTTTGCGTCATCCCAGGTACAGGGGTCTGTGCCTGTTGTAATCTCAACAGTTCCGCCTGTTGAGAGCCTTGCTGATTCGGCAAGGCTACTTTTTCCTTCATCTCGTCAAGTTCATGTTGTATGAACTTGACGATGGCTGAATGGAGGGCATCTATGTCCAAATCGGACCGCATGGCCAAGATGACATCGCTCCCTACGGATAAATGAATTCTTATCTATCTTATCTAGTAACTCTCTTGATTACTTCTGCAGCTGATTAGTCTGCGGAATAAATAGACATAATGGTCTATACCTATTTATGGATAAGAATTCAGGAAATTACTATATAAAGTAATTTCCTCCAAATATTATCTACCTTTTAGATAATATTAATTAACAACCTTTTAGTGTTAATTTCATGTAACGATACACCCCGTTACACTTTATGTTCGTACCCTTGTTATCTCCGATTTATCAGAACCCATCTTATTGCGTGAAAGCAGTCTCCTAACTCATTATCTGAAATATGCTTAAAGAGGAGGGAACGATAAAAGATGGACGGAAGTTACTGCCGCGAAATATTTCAACAGAAACGGCAAACTGGCGGCTAGCCGACTTCACTCGTTGCGTCTCCTCATTGGTCCCTTCCAAATTTAATCGGCATTGCAAGACCTCTTACCACATTAACCCGAATGAGTGCTGTAGACGATGTTGCGGCGCGCATTCGCCGCCTCGATGAGATGCGTGCTGCTAAATCGGCACAGCTGCGACAATTACGGAACGAATTGCGCTATAATATTGTAGCGGGTGTGGACGAGCGCCTGGACAATGGGCGAAGTGTAGCGCGTCTTGACGTGAAGGTCGAGGCAGGGCGTCAAATGCTTTATAATGCGGGGTTCCTCTCGGGTCAGCGCACGTACGTCCGCGTGACTGTAGAAGTACTAATTAACAATCAAGGGGACAAACAATTTCAGCGCTGTACAGTCACAGAACAAAAACTGACTGCCAAGATCCCAGTGGGCTCGACACCGCGATGGAACGAAACACTCCTGTTTGAGGGGCTCCCGGCAGCCGTCGGATCGGTTAAAGTCGACGTTATGCAGGAGGAAAAGATTGGCTCGGATGAAGTTGTTGGGACTGTCACGTTGCCATTAACAAGACTACAGGATCAACGCTTTAACGAAAAGTGGCACGTGCTTAAGAAACATGATAAAGTTATGATCAACGAAATTCTGCTTGGCTGCAGATTTTATCGCTCTCCGGTTCGTTTTGCTCTGTTGCCTGCCGTACGGAAATGATATGTTTTTTTAACATCATTATTGTATCGTCATAAGATCTCTGCGTTGGAATTAGAGCTGGAATTGCTGCAAAATCAAGCGAATGAGCTTTACTTGTTCGTAGGACGGCATCAGAATTTGGTCGAGTTGCCACGAGATACAACAATGCCGCAATCGAAGCCGTTGCATGGCAAAGAAGTGATTTCTGATGAAACACCAGAACAAACGGCGTCTACGAGGTTTTCAGCCGTGGCTTCGTTCCCGTGTGGAATTCGAAAACGAGAAAGCATGGAAAATGTATCGATGGATACGGAAGTATTTGAAACGCCACGACCTAAGCGACAACGGCGTGGCGTGGATCTAGAGAATCAAAAGAGCTCGTTCTCGGATCGCATTGCCAATTGGTTGCTGCCCACTATTTCAACAAGTACGACTCCTATTGCAAAGGCTGCAAGTGGAGACAATAGCACGATGCCATCAAGTCATTTTTTTCCATTTAAGCAAACACACACAGCCCCTCCTTCGCGACGACCACGGCGATCTGGACGATTGTTCTCGACGACTTCTCAAAAATCGCCTTCAGCGCTGCAAGCCATCGAGAAGTGGCTTTTTACAGACAAAGACGGAAACCCTCGAGACCGTCCGTTTGGACGTCAAGCGTCGCCATTCTAACACTTGTACCTAGAAAACTCGCGTCACTTCCTTATAAGGTGAGCTCGCGGGAATTTGTATAGTTTCACATTGCGTATTAATGCCGTGCGACGGAAAGGCGTTGTAAAGTTATGTCGCGCAGCAGCTTAAAAGAAAATGAGTAGGTTGTACATTACCTGCCTATAAAAATAAAGCAACCTTGACTTGACAAGGTCTTTTCTTGCTGCTTTATTGCGACAAAGTCACTTTGCAAACGGAGTAGTAATAATCTACAAAATCATGCAAAAGGAACGGGTCAATGAAGCCTTACAGGAGCGACAAGCCTTGCCCCCCCATGTCACTTTGCAGAATTTGAAAGCTGCATGTATGGTGCAAATGTGTCTATATGAGCTGACTTAACCACTATATTCGCCACGCGAAGAAGTTACCATGTGACATAACATTTTCTGTGGCTCACGAGTGGCGCTGTATTGGTCTATTGGCGGGGCGTCATAATCGCATCGTTCAATTCTAGTAAACAAGCCTTGTGAAGTTTAGATGGAATCAGACACTAGCTTTCTCGTCTCTTCTACGACGACTGCACTGTGAAGTAAGACTCGCTCGTAGTCGGAGGGCATCACGCGCATAAACTTGTGTGCCGACGAGTCCCAATTGTCCAGCACGTATTGCGCCTTTGGTGATTGTGTGCGTTCCAAGTGCTTGGTAATCAAAGCCTTTACCTCCTCAATCTCATAGTCCGCCGCAGTCTCAACCAATGGACCCACACGCACCATCCCCATGTTGCATTTTTTCTCAAAAGAATTGTCCTCGTCAAAAATATAAGCTATACCACCAGACATGCCAGCGGCAAAATTACGCCCAGTCGATCCCAACACGATGACACGACCTCCCGTCATATACTCGCAGCCGTGGTCCCCCACACCCTCAACGACAGCCTTCACGCCAGAATTACGCACACAAAAGCGCTCTCCAGCCTTTCCCAAGAAAAATGCTTCGCCGCTAGTGGCACCATACAATACAGCGTTGCCAACAATTACGTTCTCGGGGTTGGCACGTTCAGAGAAGTCAACGCTCGGGAACACTGAGACTTCACCACCAGACAAAGCTTTACCGACATAGTCGTTCGAGTCTCCCTCCAAATCAAGTCGTACCCCCTTCGCCAACCCAAATGCCAAACTTTGCCCCCCGTGGCCCTTCAGCTTCAAGTGAATCGTTCCATCCGGCAAACCTTCTTCACCGTAGCGCTTGCAGATTTCGTGCGATAGCGTAGCGCCGAGTGTTCGGTTAAGATTTGTCACAGTGTCTTCAATCACAACACGAGTCTTGCTCTCGAGAGCAGCTTTGGCTTTTTCAATCAAGCCCATGTCGAAACACTTTTCAACTTCGTGCTTCTGCTCCGTCTCCTTTTTTACACCAGCGCCCTCATTAAGCGTGCTTGCGTTGATTAGTAGTGGTGATAAATCCAATTTGCGGCTTTTGTAGTGCAACGCATCTTGATTTACCTTGAGTAAATCAGCACGACCAATCAAGTCGTCTAACTTGCGAAAGCCCAAGCGGCGCATATAGTCTTGCACCTCTTCCGCCAGCATAAACATAAAGTTTACCACGTGCTCGGGTTGTCCCTGAAATTTCTTACGCAACTCTGGGTCCTGTGTGGCAACTCCGACTGGACACGTATTGAGGTGGCACTTGCGCATCATGATACACCCAAGAGCAATTAGTGGACCAGTAGCAAAGCCAAATTCCTCAGCACCAAGCAATGCAGCAACCATAACATCACGACCTGTCTTGAGCTGACCGTCAGTCTGCAGCTTTACTCGCGAGCGAAGGTCATTTAGCACCAGTGTTTGCTGCGTTTCTGCCAGTCCCAGCTCCCATGGAAGCCCGCCATTCTTCACTCCCGTCCACGAAGAAGCTCCTGTCCCGCCATCATGACCAGATACGGTAATGTGATCCGATTTCGCTTTCGCGACTCCAGCGGCAACCACGCCAACGCCGACCTCAGACACGAGCTTAACAGAGACTTCAGCCGATGGATTCGAGTGTTTCAAATCGTGAATCAGCTGGGCTAAATCCTCGATCGAGTAAATGTCGTGATGCGGCGGAGGAGATATAAGACCGACTCCCGGGGTCGTGTGGCGCATTGAGCCAATATAGTCGCTGACTTTGTGGCCCGGTAATTCCCCACCCTCACCGGGTTTGGCACCCTGTGCCATCTTAATTTGCAGCTGGTCAGCGTTTGTAAGATAGTTCATTGTGACACCGAAACGCCCTGATGCCACCTGCTTAATCGCAGAGCGACGAAGATTAGGTGGACCTCCAGGCTTCGTAAAGCGCTTAACGTCCTCACCACCCTCACCAGTATTACTACGGCCCCCTATAGTGTTCATTGCGATAGCCAGTGCTTCGTGAGTTTCCTGCGAAATACTACCAAGACTCATGGCACCCGTATTGAAACGCTTCACAATGTCCGCGATGCTTTCCATTTCTTCGATTTTAGGCATCTTGTCCTCTTCGACAAACTTAAAGTCCAATAGTCCACGCAAATTCACGCGCTTGCAAAGCGCATCCGTTTCTTCGACGTACTGAGCATATGCCTCGCGAGAGTTCTCTCGAGCAGCACGCTGCAGTGCCACGATATTTTTGGGTGAATTGTAGTGGATTTCAGAGTCATTGCGAAAGTGGTAGCTACCCGGATTGCGTATCAGAGGCAGCATGTCTGAGTGCAGTGGGTAACCGGCTTCGTGGAAACGCGAAATATCCGTGTACAAAGCCTCAAAGTCGGTGCCTTGAATACGCGAATTCGTACCCTCAAAGCACATGCTAATGATGTCGTCGCCCAGACCCACAGCCTCAAATACCTGTGCGCCCTTGTACGACTGGAGCGTGGAGATACCCATCTTCGACATCACCTTAAGAATACCCTTGCCAACTGCCTCGCGATACTTGTCAAAGACTTCAAAACTCGCCAATTCCTTTTTTGAATGGGCACGCAAAAGACCTTCATCATTCATCTTGTTCAATGCCATCTCAGCCATGTGAGGGTTGATTGCATCAGCACCAAACCCCAACAAGGTGCAAAAATCGTGCACCTCCTTAGCGTCACCACACTCTGAGAACAATGCCACACGTGTACGCTGCTGTGTACGCAGCAAGTGCTGATGCACTGCGCCAACAGCAAGAAGCGATGGTAACGGGTATCGATTTACACCAGCAAGTTTGTCCGATAGCACAATAATCGGAGCTTTTTCACCTACAAGTGCATCCGTAGCTTGCTCGCATAGGCGGTAAAGAGCATCCACAAGGCCACGCGCACCACTTCCTGCAGCAAACGTGGCATCAAGTACTTTTGGTGTCCAGTCGGCATTGTTATTGCTCTTGAGCGCATTCATCTCAGCATTTGACATCACCGGGTGGTCCACCATAAGGCGCTTTGCATGCTCGGCAGTGGCGTCAAGAACGTTAGCTGCTGGACCGACTGGACACATCAAACTCATGACCAGCTCTTCGCGAATGGGGTCAATTGGTGGGTTCGTCACCTGTGCAAATAATTGCTTAAAGTACTCAAAGGGCAACTTGGGCTGCTCTGACAGTACAGCCAATGGAGCGTCGTTACCCATGCTTCCTAAGGGCTCCTTGCCATGAATACCCATCGGCATCATGAGCAGATCCATCGTTTCCGTCGTGAATCCAAACATATTCAACCGGCGGTTAAGCTCTGCGTAATTTCGACGACGTCCTTGCGGTGGCACTGCTTCTTTCTTAGTTCCAGTCAATTCCGAAAGAGACACAAGGTTTTCATCCAGCCATTTTTTAAACGGACGATTTTCACTCACAGTCTTCTTGACTTCGTCGTCAGACACGATCATTCCACGCTCAAAATCCACCAAAAACATCTTGCCAGGTTCCAATCGGCGCTTGTATTTGATGTCTGTTTCTGGCAAATTCTCAAGAATTCCAATTTCACTCGACAAAAGTACGTGGTCGTCCTTTGTGACGTAGTATCGACTCGGACGCAGACCGTTGCGATCTAATGTCGCACCAATGTATTTACCGTCAGTAAATGCCATCATTGCGGGTCCGTCCCATGGCTCCATGAGCAGCGATTGATATTTGTACATGTCTTTCTTGTGTGGAGCAATGAGCGAATCATTCTGCCACGCCTCGGGAATCATCATCATCATCCCTTCCGGCAACGAGCGATTGCATGAACTGGCTTTTGTGAGGATTTCCAGCACCGCATCAAAGTTACCCGAGTCGGATTTCGAATCAGAGCACACGGGTAACAAATCGGACGTCCGATTGCCAAAGTACGAGCTGTGCAAGGTCCCACCACGAGCGTACATCCAATTCTTATTACCTCGCAACGTGTTAATCTCACCATTGTGACACATGATCCGATTAGGCTGCGCGCGATCCCAGGACGGGAACGTATTGGTGGAAAATCGAGAGTGCACGAGTGCCACGTACGATGTGAAATCCCTCGCCGAGAGGTCATCGTAGTACTCGAAAAGCTGTTCCGGTGTCAGCTGGCCCTTGTACGTAATCGTGCGGTTGCTTAACGAGTTGACATAAAAGTCAGAATACTTCTTTTCATTCACTGACGTGACCACATTGCGAAGACGCAAAAGCTCCTTCTCAAAGTCGTCTCCCGAAAGCTTGGGGTTTTCATTCAAAACCAAGATCTGCTCTACGTGAGGCTCTGACGCTAATGACGTGGCACCGAGTGTTTTTGACGTCGTCGGCACCGCACGCCAGCCTAAGACTCGAAGGCCCATGGCTTGGGCCATTTCATTGAATGTTTGTTTAGCCAAAGGAATATCGTTCGGAGCGTTCTTGTTAAAGAAGACGTTGCCCACAGCATATTTTTCCATCTCAAGCGCAAAGCGTTTTGCCTCCGTGCCAAATCCGCCTTCTTTGGTAACACGCTGCAGAAACTCGTGAGGCAATGCGACCAGCATTCCGGCGCCATCTCCTGATGCGGGATCGCAGCCACATCCCCCGCGATGGGACATGCGTACAAGCATTTCATTAGCTTGTACGACTGTCGAGCGCGAACGCTTCTTCTTTAGACTGGCAATCATGCCGACGCCACAGCTGTCTTTTTCCTCAAGTTGGCGATAGAGCCCTTTTTGCTCGAAAAGAGCGCGCTTGTCAGCCCCCTCCCCGGGGATACTGCGAAAGGATCGTACACCACATGGAAGGCGCGGATCTAACGCCGAAACACGGCTGGAGAGGCCTGACGACGATGAGAGCAATGCAGCGCGACGATGAAGGCGGAACATGCCGACAGACTCGAGTGTAAGGCTCTGCGCAGATTGCGGAATGCGATGCAATTGAGACTTGAACTGGGTGGACCACTTGAATTCGACTAAAGAAGTGGAACCGACAAACCAGACTTAGACGAAGGGATCGAGTACACTTTTGGCTTAAATTCATTTAAGTGGAAAGGTTCGAAACTTTTGTTTCACGTGCAACGATGAGATTGTAGCGACTTGCACCTCGCGCAATGTGGCCACTTTTCTGATCCGTATCTGTCGATATACATGCTCTTGATGATTGACTGCCTCATCTACTTGGTCTGACTGCTAAAAGCTTATGGAAGTATGGTTATGCTTGCCCTGCAAGTTGCATTTCAACTCGTCAATCTATGAAAGGTCAAATAGACGAGCATTGCAACCATTTCTTTTCCATGACGGGCCCACGTGGAAATTGACCTAATATTTCGGATCATGAGCTTAATTCAGTTGTGATGCTAACAGCTCCACGATGAGGCCGTCAGACCAAAACATTTGTCGCACACACGTTTAAAATTGACAAGTATTTACCAATATCAAATACAACACAAAAATCAAGAGTAGAATTTGACAGGTTTTTATTCTTTTAATATTAAATGTCACTCTAGGGTGGTGTGGTGCACCCAATAAGCATTGAGCTTTCCATTAATCAGCTCGGGTGCACCACACATTGCGATGGTTGGTCAATTAACAAAACGCTATTCCTGTGCAAGCCATGGCAACGGACGCTGTTGTACAGGAGCTTTCCATCTCTGACGCGCCATCATCTGGTGCAAGTGACAAGGAGAAGATAAATGAAGTAGATGCCGTCGAGGCAACGAGCTCTGAAGATGACGTTGAAACTCACGATGCAGTAGGTTTTGGGGACGCCATGAGCAAGATCCTTGGTCAGAATGTGGCGAAGAATGCACAGCCGATATTGGCCAAGCGCACGACAGCACGTATGCGTGAGATAAAGAATGAAAAAAAGGAGACAAAAATTGCGCGGCTAAGCACTGCAGAGAAGCGCGAGCGCGATCTGAAAGACATGGCAGTGCCAAACCACACAACGGCCATTCAGGACCGCAAGTTGCGCACGATTGCAACAAAAGGAGGTGGGTTATATACGAAAATTATAATTAGAGAAGACAAGTTGATAGTCAAAGTGTTGCTGCAGTGGTAGCTTTGTTTAACGCCATTGAGAAGCACCAGCATCTGGGTGGCAAAGGAGAGGACAAGAATGAAAAGAAGGTCAAGGAAATGTCCAAGGACAATTTCCTTGGTTTGCTAAAAGCCTCTAAGCAGAAAATTGCAGAAAACCCGGCCGTCAAAAGCTCATGGTCTGTGGTACAGGACGATTTCATGATGGGCGCCAAGCTAAAAGACTGGGATAACGAGCACGGCACCGAAGTTGGTCGTGTGCGAAAAAATGGTGATGCAGATATTGAAGCGGTGGAAGATGTGGCCTGGAGACAAACGGAAGTTGCAATGGATAGCGATAATGAAGCAGAGGATGCGAGCAAACAGCCTACGAAGCGAAGGACGTCGCAACCCGCCACAAAAGGCCGGAAGAAGCTTAAACGCTCGTAGACATCACAAAGTACCAGAAGGATATACTGAGCCACGTAGTAGACACATAGATTTGGGCGCGAAACAGGATTTGAATGTTTGAAAATCCTGAAAGTTGCTTAGAAGTTACTTTTTGCGCTCGACGACTTTTAGACCTGTAAATTAAAAATTTTAGAAATTTGACTTCTCAGGCAGTTCATTTCTTTTTAAATATCTTTTTTTAATAAATAAAGCTGTCCACTTGAGCAAAAATCTGCTGTATAGGCGGGCACGTCTTAATGCTGCCACGCTCTACTTAAGCACACACCCTAGCACAGCGAGAGAGTGGTTAGATCGTCTACTCTCGTGTGCCGTGAGGTAATTGTGGTGGGCGCCATAGCGACCTCACCCAAAGAACTATAAGCCGTAGACTAAGTGACGTCACGGGAGCGGTAATCCGGCTCCACGTGGGCACTTACGTTTTAGGAAGCAGTTTTCAGACTGATCTACAATTTAATCGTATCAAATATAAATACCTATTTTTATCAATAACAAAATGTCATATCTGTAGATAATACTAATATGTATTGTGAGCGTATCTTTCTCGATACCTCGCGTAACGGATGACGCTAGCCGTCATCACGGATAACGCTACGCATAATCCTTCCTAGTGGGAAAGCACTTATGTGCATCACATACACAAGGGTGGGTCACAATGTGAAACCACACCTAAGTAGTGGGTCTAATTGCTTTAATTAAGTAATTGACCATCCCCGTAAGTACACAAAGTGTACTTATGGCGACTGTGTAACATTTAGGCAACTCTAGCCCGTTACACCACCCCACTTTAAAAACAAATTTACATTTTGAAATTCGTCAAGGAACTGCGCGCTGCTTTACGCGCCGCTAGTTCTCTCAGTCACTATAGCGACCTGTGTTTACATACACGGCGCCAACGATGTAACACAAAAGGGGCAATGTTGGTGGGTCGTCTGCGAAGACAGCCCTCAGCCACGCGCTATGCGCACTCGCTGCGTTAACACGCCGACAGCTACTGCTGCTGTCACTTTACTGGGCTTAAGGATCCATCGCACATCAACAGTGAGGATGTTGATCGGTCACTCATTGTCGACTTCAATGAGTCGACACCATTTCCGTCACCTCATAGTAGTGATGCGGACAACGAGCTAATGAGGAAAGATGATGGCGCATTATTGCCCATTCAAACTTCTCTCAATGCTCATAACATGGAGACAGAAACATTTACTAACACTGTCTCGTCGTCTGCGCTGAATAGCGTAGCGACCATTAATGAAAGCTCTGCCAATAAAGGCGCAGCCGCTTTTCCGTTGGGTAAGACCACAACGCCTTATGCTCAGACCATAATCCGTAATGATTCTGACATAGAGGATTCGGAGCCTAAAGCTCCACCGACGACACGTGATGTGCTTGGTCGGTGTCACAAGCCAATCGTATCAAACGTGGCTATGTGACGGGTTGCATATCACTTGTGCCCCCTCCATCTAAATGGCTTCGTGTGAACGGGCCAAGAGCGTCGCTCCTCGAGCGCGCTCTTCAAGACGCACATAATTATTATGGCGTCTTTAAGTCACGGAAGGCTTAGTGAAAATCGCTTGGGCGTATTTTCCCGATCCCGGTCGTGTTGCGGTTAAATGAAACGCCTGACCAATACAAGGCGGAATTCACGCGCCGCATTTATCGCATCCCGATGCGATGAAACAGCATTCGCAGCAGATTAATTTCGCCCGCTTGTGTTTGAAAGAAATCATGGGCGGTACTGTACCCTCTTTTCTTCTCGCTACACTACTTCTGCTAGTCCATTTGAGATTAGCGAAAAGGCCTCAGCGGGTGCTCCTTTTGATATGCAGCCACCAAGACGGGCACATCAATACGAAGTGTATCGATCGGTTCCCAACAGTCGAAACTCTTCGGGTAACCTCTCCATTGGACGAGGAACTAATACCTCTGATTCACGGAGCGGTGAGCAAGCAACTTTCTAACAAGAAAGGGTTGATTCCCACCCGCATCCATCAGTGCAGGCGGAGACCAATAGGAGTGGCGATCTCACCCACCTACTCGCGACTGCCTTGCCTTCGTCCATTCAGTCGCAGGCGTAAGCGCTGCCGAACGACGTATTTTGGATCTCGAGGGTCAAGTCTTGCGACTGACCTCGGATCTTCAGGAAGTCCGCGCGAACGATCGTCAGGGTTATGAACGCCTGGAACATGGGCTTGACATCCTGGAGAAGTCGACGCTAAGGTACCCGCATTATATATGTGTTATCCCTCGCTCTCCGAGTCCTTTTCGTGGTGAGAGAGACATTCCGCTGAAAGTTTTTCACCTTCTCCGTCTCTCACACCCGATCGACGCTCGACCCACAGTCAGCGTCACCATCGGTCTCCTTAGACGGATGGGGATATGTGACCTCATTTGGGTCTACATACCGTTACAGACGACCCACGTAAAACACGGGGTGCGTCTTCATATACGGGGGAAGGGTGAGCCTATAATTTAGGTCTCCAACATCTTCTGCTACCGTAAGGGCCCAATGAAACGCGGCAACAACTTCGTATTACCTCCAGGTAATACAGAAATTGCATTTTTAGGTAGGGTAGCAGTACTTAATAGTTCTTTTTCACCCACTCTAAAGCGTTCATTTTTTTTGCGACCATTTCGGTCCGCATACTCTTTTTGCTTGTCCTGTGCGCTTGCCATCGCGTCACGGACTTTTCGTGTGATGGCTAATCGCTCATACACAAAGCGTTGAGCCTCGCTCACGCTTTTAGCATCAAACTCGTCTATGACATCTCCAAGAGGTCAGTCATAGGACGTTGTTGTATTGATCACTGCTAAACTGGCAGGGTCACTAGGGCAAGTTTCTGTCGTTGAGATGATACCCTCATGGGTCATCGTCATATTGACGAAGTTATGCCCCTCTTTTGCACCGAGCATAGTGAGGGGCCCTCCCCCACTATGAATCGGGGCTGCGCACAAACGAGACTGGTATCCGAGGATGGCGCAGTCCGTTAATATATAACGGTGTCTCATCCGTACTGGTGTGGACACTGTTATTCATAGCGAACTTCACAAAGGGCAATTGCTTGCTTCACTTTTTAAGAGTTGCCATAGTGCGTAAGACATCTGCCACGACCCCATTGGCACGTTCTGTTTGGCCATCAGTCATGGAATGATCTGCGGTCGACATGTGGAGCTTGCTACCTAGCAGCTCGAACACATGTCGCCAAAAGCCAGACGTAACGTGGATCCCGGTCCGATACAATGGACTCGGGCATCCCGTGTAGTGCTTCAGCGGCGCACTGCTGGACAGTGCAGGCTTAATGCGCTGACACTGTTCGCAAAAACGAATATAATTGGCCACCCATCTATATAGGTGTGGCCACCAAAATTCCTCTGACACTCGTAAGAATGTCTTTTCACGGCCCAGATGCCCACTAGATAGCGCATCATGGAGCTCGTGAAGGATCATCAGCTTGAGATCTGTGTCGTGAGGCACATAGATTCTCAAGGGATCACAAGGTGACAGCTGATGCCATAACAGGCCATCGCTGTAGCTAAAGCGATTGAGCTTAGCTTTCAGGTGCGACGGAAGGGAAACCTTTCGCTAACCGAAGTGATCCAACAGCAGGCGACTGTGGTTGTCGAGACTGTAGCTCTCTTTTATCTCGGATGCCAATGAACTCGTCACGTGGTATGCCTTTATGGCTGCCAACGTTGACGGCTGAAATTAAGCTTTCGCACTAGACAAACTTTCCTGGTGTCTAACCTCGAAGTCTGGTCTGTCCGATAAAGCGTCAGCCAAGACATTCGACTTACCCGGCTTATATTCAACTTTGAAATTAAATTCAGAGAAGAATGTGAGCCATCTTGCCATTCTAGGCGAGAGGTGCGGTGAGTTTATTGCGGTCCGCAGTGATGCGTGATCCGTATAAACCACAAATGGTTCGGTGCCCAATAGGTGCACACGAAACTTGACAAGAGCATACTTTATTGAAAGTAGCTCTTTGTCATGCACAGGGTAATTCAGTTCCGCGGCTTTTAATAGCCGGGACTGATAAGAGATGAC
>NC_090617.1:4239955-4268013 GCF_004359215.1 Bremia lactucae
TGTGCTTTCGCACTAGACACACTTTCCTGGTGTCTAACCTCGAAGTCTGGTCTGCGCGATAAAGCGTCAGCCAAGACATTCGACTTACCCGGCTTATATTCAACTTTGAAATTAAATTCAGAGAAGAATGTGAGCCATCTTGCCATTCTAGGCGAGAGGTGCGGTGAGTTTATTGCGGTCCGCAGTGATGCGTGATCCGTATGAACCACAAATGGTTCTGTGCCCAGTAGGTGCACACGAAACTTGACAAGAGCATACCTTATTGAAAGTAGCTCTTAGTCATGCACAGGATGATTCAGTTCCGCGGCTTTTAATAGCCGGGACTGATAAGAGATGACACGGTCAACGCCGTCGTCATCCTTCTGCATGAGCGCACTGCCGATTGCAAAATTACTTGCATCGCAGACGACGCTAAAGGGCTTATCCGCCTCTGACAATGCCAAGACCGGTGCCTCCACAAGAGACTGCTTCACTGATGTGAGCGCATATTCTTGTTCTTTCAACCAAACCCATTCTGTGTCCTTTTTAAGGAGATCAGATAATGGTTTAGTTTGCTCTGCATAATTCTCGCTATATTTATGCAAGTAACTAGCGAGCCCTAAACATTGGCGCAAATCCTTCACATGCCGTGGGATTGGCCATTCCTTTACTGATTTTACCTTGTCTGGGTCTGCTCGTACACCATGTGTACCTACGATGCAACCCAGCACAGGTATCTCAGGGACCCCAGTGACCCACTTTTGCAAGTTGACGAACAATTGGGCGTCCTTCAATGTCTGCAACACAGCGTCTAAATGACGTTTGTGCGACTCTATTGCGCTCAGCCCGTCCTCGGCCCTACTATGCATGAATACATCGTCGAAGTAATGGGGCGCGTAGGCACGGTGCTGACGCATCACGTGAGCCACCACTCGGTTGAATGTCGCTGGTGCGTTTTTCAAACCTTGGGGCATCACAAGCTACTCCCAAAGCATACCGCTCGGGGTGCTTACTGCCGTTTTGGCTACATCGGACTCTCTCACGAGTACCTGATAGTAGCCATCCTACAAATCCAACGCGGAAAAAAAGGTAGTTGACTTTCCCATGGAGTTCAACAAGACATCTTTCCGCGTGATTGGCGTTTGCGCCGGTATGGTCGCCGTGTTCAGCTTATTGTAAGCATAGACCACGCGCCATCCATCTGTGGCTTTACGAACACAGAAGGTCGGGCTGCAGTGAGGCGATTTGCTCTCACGCACATGGCGTACGACCCCATCCGGCTGTCGTCCTCGATGAGCTGGGCGACACCGCATCGTTCCACGGCTAAAAGCGAGTGGACAATCGTGTGCGCCGCAGTTCCCCGCAGTTCCATCGAACTTGGGCAGGTACATCCGAATGGGCCTCGGCTTATGCGGCCGGGCAGAGAGCATCTTAACAGTCCTGTTGAAAGCCTCGCTCCGAGCCTGCTCATGCCTCAGCTCATCCTGAGTCTGAGTGACGGACTCCGCCGCAGCATGGGCCTGTGCCTCGGACGCGGCCCTCCGCTGTCCGAACACGAATGCCTCAAACTGCTCCAACTGAGCAACATATTGCTCAGGAGGACTACCCAGGAGCCTGGCCAGGGCTTGTTCACCAAGTCCCTGCGCCATTAGCCCTGCCACCTCCCGAAGATGTTTGGAGAGGTGGGAAAAATAAGCCCAATCAATATTGAGGCTCATCCTCACGTACGCACGCAGAGATGCGGGTCGTGTGAGGGATTACAAGTCTAGGCGGGCACGTCGTAATGCGGCCACGCTCTACTTCGACACACACCGTAGCACAGCGAGGAAGTGGTTTAACCTGCTTCTCTTGCGTGCACTGAGGTAGTTGTGGTGGGCGCGTTAGCGACCTCACCCAACTCACTAAGTACTTGGATTCAGTGTCGTCACGGGAGCGATAATCCGGCTCCTCGTGCGCACATATCAAGTAGGAAGTAATTTTTAGACTGATTTATATTTAATCGTATCAAATATAAATATTTATTTTTACCAATCAAAATGTCATCTCTATAGATAACACTTAATGTGTATTGCGAGCGTATCTTTCTAGACACCTCGCGTAACGGATGACGCTAGGCGTCATCCCTCCTATGTGAATGCACCCATGTGCATCACATACACAAGGATTGGTCACAAATGTGCACCACACCCGAGTGCTGTGTCTAATTACTATTATTTAGTAATTGACCGTCCCCTTAAGTACACCAAGTGCACTTAACGAGGATTGTGTAACATTAGTGCAACTTAAGCCCGCTACAATCGAGGTGATGCACAGACTTATATTGATTACATTTTTGCTCATAGTCGTGCGGAGCATAGTCGGTCGGATATGGAAATCAGACAATTTGCGAGCAGTGCTCGAGTGTATGCGCACAAAAAAATTGTATCTAAATGCAATTTTGGCGCACAATAAATTTCTTTCTTAGGGTCTTCATTGGGAAGCGAGGCCTTAGAGAGGATCCCGCTAATGTAAAAGCCATAGTAGATTGGCCGGTTCCTAAAAAACAAAAGGATTTGCGTAAGTGGTTGGGTCTCGCCAATTATTTACACAAATATAACAAAAGTTACACTGATACGGCGGGGACTAGGCTAGGCTATATCTAATCGCCTTAAGAGGATACAGATTGGTGCTAGACTAGCACAGAGTATAATGATTTTCAAGCAGTTAAGGATAGTCTTATCCATGCCCCGTTTCTGGCACTGCCAAATCCAAATTGGCCTTTCAATGTCGTCTATGACGCATTAAATTTTGACATTGTCAGTGCTCTGTTACAAACAGATGCTGATGGGCGTGAACGTGTAATTGCGTGGTAGAGTCTAGGCAGCTTAAAGCTGCGGAAATGAACTACTCAGCTCATGACAAAGAGATACTTGCTATAAAGTATGCTCTCGTTAAATCCAGAGTTCATCTGCTCGGCTCAAAGCCGTTTGTGATATATGCAGATCACGCGTCATTACGCACTGCGACTAAGTCGCCCCACCTCTCACAGAGAATGGCCGATGGCCATCCTTTTTCGCCGAATACAACTTCGAGGTGAATTATAAGCCTGGCAAGCAAAATGCTTTGGCTGATGCGTTATCATGCAAGCCGGATTATGAGCTCTCTCATTTGACGACTATAATGTCACAGATTACTAATTTAATCCGTTCGGCTTACACCAAAGATGAAAAGTGTGTAGCTCTGCTACGAGCTCTATAGAACCCTGACTCGGGTTTTAAAAAGTCGGCACGTTCGCGTGCAAGGTTACATCGATTCCCTATCGATAACGACCCATTGCTTTATTGCACGGACGCTGCGGATGCTCCGCGCGTCATTGTTCCTCATGATGAGGATTTGAAGTATCGAAACCCTTATGAGACACACGATACTGTCCTTGGTGGTCATCTCGGTAAAGAAAAGACCTACGGCTCTGTAAGCCATTTTGGTGGCCCAACCTTTATAAATGGGTCAGCACATAGGTTCACATATGCGAAACTTGCCAACGGGTTAAGCCCTCGGCACATGCTGCTGCGCCACTGGCGAGCCTTCCCGCCCCCACAGTTGTTGGGAGTCCATTAGTATGGATTGTTTTTCGGTCTACCGAAAGATTCGGCCGGTAACTCTGGCATAGTGGTCTTTGTTGACCGATTGAGCAAAATGGCTCACGTAGCGGCTGGGCCAGATACCATTGATAATGAAGGTACAGCAAGGCTGTTCATCGATCGCGTCATTCGACCACACGGTTTGCCTGTGGCAATTGTCCTTGATCGGGACCCCCCCCCCGTCTCGCAAGTAAACGCTGGAAATCGATTATCCAAGTGCTTGGCACCAGTTTGGACATATCCACCGCGGACCATCCGCAGACCGATGGTGAAACTGAGCGCGTCAATGGCGTCATTGAAGACGTTTTACGCCGTGTGTGTGCTCAGACACCAAAACGCTGGAGCTCAATGATTCCAGTGGTGGAGTTTGCGTTAAATAACGCTGGTCATGCCTCTAAAGGCTACACTCCGTTTTATGTCAACGATCTCACTCACCTAATAGTTCCGTTCGCGATGCCACTGCGTGGCTCAGATCTTGGTGGGGGAGAATTACCCAATAGGCTTGCTGATACCAGCCCTGTTACCATTCGAAAAAAGTAAGCGAGTTTCTCGCGACGCGATTTGGTGTCTTAAGACATTTACGCGACACGATGACTGTAGCCAAGACAAATAGAAAGAACAAGCAGATGCCAAAGGAAGAAGCAGTGTTAACTCTTATGCGGTCGGAGACCGAATTATATTAAACGCTAAAAATCTATCTACTAATTTGGTTTTCGCGGTCTTTAAGACCATATTGCGCCCGCGCATTATTGGACCATTTACGGTCGTGGCCAAGAAGGGCCTAGCTTAGATGCTAAACCTTCCTAGCAAGCTACGTACAGACCCAGTGTTCTACATTGGCGTGCTTAAGCCATATTGGAACCCTTCTCACGTGGACTTAGAGGCGCTTGTGCCAAAAAAATATGGCCGGGCCTCAAACTGCTGCATCCGCACCAGGATATCCAGCTGACCCTTTAAACGAGGTTGCTGACGTTCCAGCATCGAAAGACGGTTTTGGTCCGCCTCAAAAAAGAGCTCAACCTGAGCAAGGCCCTTGCGAAGAAGTAGCACCTCTTGCGTTAGAGCATCAAGTACTTCGCCGAGATTTCGGTCCCCTCCCGCGCTGCTTGATGCGCGAGGGAACCTTCAATTTCACGTGGAAAAATTCTTAAAGTCACGCCGTCGTAAAGGCCAATACCAGTATCTGATAAAGCGGCTGAGATACCCCTCTTCTGAAAACTATTTGGAGTTTGAGGTACTTTTTCGGCAAGATTGCCCGTATGCGCCGTTAACGTTTTTGAGCACCAACCCGGGGTCAAGCTGCGTCAAACGACGCTTCTCACCACTAGAAGCGCCAATCGGTGGATCTATAGCCTTAGTGCGGCTTCGATACATGGTTGCACGTTAACCAAAACACCAAAATATTAGCTAAGCATATCCTCGTAAATGCCAAAACACAACTGGTCTTTGGCCTCAAGTTTGGAAAGTCGAACCAAAGCTTTGGTTCCAAAAGAACTCAGCCACATCCCCAGACTCTCTAATACTCTAAATATTGCGGAGACGGCGGGCCCGATAGACCCAGTTATCAAACGAAGCGCCGTATTCGCTTTTTGATTCGTTTGGAGACAAACGATCGAAATATCCCTTATTGAGGTCACCGAAGTCCCACGGGCCTGATCACGCAAACGCGTTAGATATTGACCTCACGTCATTACATTAAGCGTAAGGTATCGCTATCGCTCTCATGAAGAGATTCGCGAGCAGCGAGCTCCTTCGGCGTCCTCGCCGTGGGGTTGGAGATCCAGATGGCCAAGCTGTTACCCGTGCCTCTCGTTGAGACGCTCTTCCACACTAAGTCGAGTGAATTGGTTTTCTCTGTGAGTTTACCCTTCGCTATCTCTGCAGCTCGATGAAGAGCTTGTTCCTCTATGAAGATTGCCTGTCCTTGCTCTTCATCGAGTGGATTCGTGATGATATTATACTCAAAGTCGGCGTCCGGTGTAACGTTGCCAAAACGCCCACGGTACCACGTTCTGGGAACGGATTTGGAGCCCGACGGGACTCGTCTACAAGTCGAGGCGTATATGACCTAGGCTCTTCTGCCTCTTGCTCGGATGGAGTGTGACTCATATAGTCTACCTTCAACGTTTTGTCGAAGAGTAGCTAGGAGTCGGTGACTCACGCTTTGGTGTCATTAGACAAGGGAATGCAAAACACAACTTAACGCTTAGTTGCTTAAATTCCAACCTCAAAGAGAAAATGAAGCGAATGCTGTCACTAGGTTGACAGTCTGATGTGAGAGGCTGTAATGGAGGCACACATCGGTTGGTGATCCGTTGTTGTAGTACATTTACTTTATGGGTAAAATACCCTTTCGTTCTATTTAAAAATTAGATAATTACTAAAATCCCACTTATTATGGGTAAGTTGTAATTTAGGTAGGGTAAGGTTTTTAGCTTTGAATAATCAAATAAAATTCAGTTTCCCTTTTGATCTTAAAGCATCTAGTGCGTTCTGTGAGAGATAGAAGCCATTCTAAGGTATATACTCTCGGGTACTATTTGCCACTTTGTTCCACAAACCACTAAACACCTTGAATTAGGATTCGTTGAGCTATACGAGCTTGCACAACTCACTGAGTTGTTGAACCTATTAGTTCTTCAAAACTACGAGACTCTTTGAGTCGATAAGTCTTCCTCTAACTTAAAGAGCGAGGTAGCTCCGCTACAAATGTTCTTAGAAGGCATAGTCAATTTTAGTTGGCTCAGGAGCATATTGCAATTATGCTTAACGTTATCTTCTTTCAAGGAGTGAGTGATAGACTGAAGCGCTAACAGTGCACCAGGGTGGTTTGATCACTCTTCGCTAAGCGACGCGGACTACGTGTCACCATGCCTGAGTTTCGTTGAACTTACGTATCAAGCTTTGTCTTTGACAGCATGTAATACTGTCTTGTCCTCGATCTGGATTCGAGACATGATCTCATCCTTAGCATGACGCCATTAGTTATGGATTGATTGGAGGTTAAGACCTTAGGCGCAACGCGCAATGTTCCTAGTGAAGTTTCGGCGAGTCATGAACCCACCTGTGTTTGCCAATAACAGAACTAGTGGCGCCGTAAGTAGCTTGAGCCGCTTACGGAGTCCGTCATGTACTGATAATTGGAGAAATATTAGTCCTTAGTAAGGCTCGTTTGACAGCTAGTGGAATGCACGCTTTCCGTGAAGGAAATCCGTTGTGATAATGAAAGTCTGAATGATGAATGCATTGTGGACCAAGTCATCAAAATTGTTGCCGAAGATTTCACAAGCGCTAAAAGCGCCCTTTTCCGATGTTTTTGTGGTTGAAAGAATATTGTTCGACGACCTTGTGTCAATTTGAAGTCACGAGCGAGGTTTTCAACTATCATGCAAGGGTAGCTACCATCGCCATCGAATGAGCAGATTATTCGAACACCTCTCACTTTGCGGTTTTTGAAGAAGAGCTCCAAGTGAAAAATCACTTTCGATCATTCGAGTCCATTCCTGGAGGAGGTAGAGGATAAACCGGGTCGACCAACTTGTCAAGCCCGACTGGTTTTCAACATTATCATAGGCGTGCCCTCCGACGATAGCGGGGGAAGGTGGATCATGAGCGTGTTCATCGTCATGACTAACAGACAACGGTATATGATCGTTGCATCGATGGGTCTGAAGACCAAAAGAAAATTGCGGTTGAGCATTTGGCAACTGAAATGGCGCCTTAAGCCCTTCGTAACGAGCTGGCGGCACCTCGTCACGATCAGTAGGGCGCTCCGGACCGACTGACCCCGACCGTTTATGGACGATCTACCGCCGTTGACTTCTTCACTACAACGTCGGACCCGCCTTCTTCGCTATTCTAAGCGAGAGCTTGATTACTTTGCTCAGTTTTTCTAGGAACTGGGCGCGGGACACTACACTCCTAGGCGTTGGGCCCTCATTTTGACAGCGATTGTATTATGCAATCGTATGTAACTGAAAGAGCGAAGTTGTTTCCTTACGACATAACAGAGGGGTCCATTGGTTCTGGCCCTCCGAAGCATTGTCGTCTCGATGGATATTATCAACCCGAATGGACGAGAGCCTGTTTCCGGTTGAAGATTTCCTGTTCCGCAAAAGATATCGCTCGATCTGGCGTCACTAAATTGAGGCTGGATAGTTGGGTCTTCACGAGACAATCAGCAATGCCCTTGATGAACAGAATAATCTGTGTTTGTTCATTAATCGGTTTACTAACGATATAACTCACTAGTCACGTGTATGTTGGGCATAAGCGTGAATGTCCGGCTTGCTCTGCTTCAAATCCAGGAGCTTTCCTCGAGCCCAGAATTCGGCACGTGTCGACGCAAACGTTTGTCTGAGCAGGGTCTTGAAGACCTCAGGCGACCCAAACGGGTCGATAAGCTTGAGTCTTTAGGCCAACGATTTGGCGCATCCAGACAAGTTGGACATGCCAAACTTCACTTTCGCCTCATCTTCATCGATGCTGCGAGCATCGGTGGCATCGATTAACTCGATCAACCATCTTAAAAAGAGTCGCCTTCGACTGCCTTGAACGTGGAGATATCAATCTTTAAGGCTTTGGTAGACGAGTATACGACATCCTGGAAGCAGAATGTAAATGCTGCTGTCTCAACAGTTACAACTGTTTAGCACCTCGTTATCATTAGCTCTGCCTGTGAATGCCTTGTTGGTGAAGTAAGTTTACCATTTCTCGGGCGCGTTAAGGTCATTTTGTACGAACT
Organism: Bremia lactucae; assembly: GCF_004359215.1. Lineage (NCBI taxonomy): Eukaryota > Oomycota > Peronosporomycetes > Peronosporales > Peronosporaceae > Bremia > Bremia lactucae. The sequence continues at coordinate 4,248,299 of NC_090617.1, forward strand.
CGACTACAGCCGCACGTTGATCGTCTCGTTGCAGAGCGAACAAAATTGTACTAATGGCTAACCCGCCTACGGTCGAACACATTTGCTCGACCGCGTTCAATTATAGGCCACCTATGTGAGAGAACATCTCACGCGTAGCGTGTTAGCCTTCACGTGGGTCTTGAAAGCTCCCATCTTTTTCATCCAATATGTCCACGTTGGATGGTACGATCGTGATCGTCAAACGGATCACGAAGTTTAGTGGGGCACCTTTTTCTAGTTCTGCCTCAGTACCAGCAAATCTAGAGAAGATAAGGTGTCTCCGAATGCTTCACGTACACGACGTACAGCGGAAGGGCATCTTGTTGCAAAAAAATCTAGCAACTGAAGGCCATTCCGAAAATAGACTCTGTACATGAAAAAGGATAACTGTTTTAATGTACAATTTCCTACGTATTGCAATCTTCTTCGTTGACTTAACATTTTAATCAACTACGTATCACGACTCATTGCTCACCGCCCATTCGCGCGTCAAGCAACGATTGGCGGGAAGATTAAAAGACTATAATCTAACAATGAACAGAATTGTCGCATGGCTGCTTTACTATTACCGTGTATGGTAATATTCGATATGTTTTCCAAAATTACTGAAATGATATTTTTCTCTTCTTTATTATTTCTCTCATATGTAATAATAAATATGCAACAGCACACCCCGTTACAACACCAACGATCTTTTGTGGACCATGCTATTGTATTTCTTATGTCATGACGTTTCAAGTCCAGGCTATTGTAATCTAATTGCTTTGGCTAGAGAATTTGACATTCTTCAAGAAATAAGGATATTAAAGCAGCACGGCATTGAAGACCTACCGTATTTTATGTTATTGAGAAAAATTATAACACCATAAATTAGCGTACCCGAAGAGCGGAATACCTTTTCACCTAGGTGCAGCAATGCGTCCAGCTATTAGCTACTCTGTGACTGGTAAACGTTCAACCCAATATGATAAGGGACCAGTGAAAGACAAGCCAGTTAGGAGTCCTTACAGACTCCGCGACTTAGGTTATAAACAGAAGTATCTGTCCAAATGTTTAGCACTAATTAAAAACAATTACCCGAGTGTGTGGAGTGAATATATAGTTATATGTAAATAAATACGTCACGGAATATAAGATTGGACACACTAAGGGCTATACTAAAAATGATACCGTTCAACCTACGATATCTCTGAATTCTTCAATTTCAACGGTGATAAATTCATTTTAAGTATTTTTGTTTAACTACATATTTCTTGCTAATATCTTAACAGAAGCAGTATTTTAATTTAGCGTCTAGCAGCAATTAATGAGTCGATATAAAAAGCGTCCTGTTTTAACCAATAAATAGAAGCAATTTACCATGTTTAATAATACGGACAGCCATATCTTATTGGTCAATTACTTTACTATTCTTCTCAAGTCTGCGATACGGGTGGTGAGCGATGAGTGAGACATTAAGTAATTGAAGTCAGTGATAAGTTTCAACTGTTGCACCGCGTCTCATATGGCATGTCCTGCATGTTCGATTCTTGCACCGCATCTCATAAGGCATATTTCGCAGGATACGATTCAACACCGCATCTCTTGTCCAACTGGAAGTAGTGGAAAGCTCTACGGAAAATTGTAGTCAATGCTATAATCATTAATCTCACTTTCGTTATGCGCTGTGTTTAAGATATCGTTATCGATGATGAGACCAAATTTCTTACCAACGATATATTATACACTTCGAATTACTTTCTCTGGAGTTAAATGCCCGCATGGCATTATCGAGGAATGGGCTGCAAGTTCATGTCTCTGCCAGGAAGTCTGAAAATGCAGCGCTGCGCGAGACGCATGAATGAAGAGTCGCCAATATGAAGGCTTTGACAACTTTGGGCCAGATGTTGATCCCGACGTATCAATCGATGATTCGGGAATCAAAGTCTGTCTATGAGGCATGGGAAATGCTCCGGGATTTTTTTGTGAAGCAAACGCTTCATTACCGTGTGCAACTGCGTAAAGAGCTTAACGCATTTGCTCTGGGTCAAGGCGAAGACTTGATAACACATACAGTGCATTTTTCTGTTCTGTGCTCACGGTTGGCTGCTGTTGGTGAAGCCATTTCGGAGGACGAACGCCTTGTCATTTTGTTTGGCAGTCTGCCGCAGGAATATGATTATATGGCTCACATTATTGAAGCGCACGGTAAGATAACTTTGCTTGACGCAAATGAGATGGCGTCGCGAGTATGGCCTAAGATAGAAGTGCGAAGAGAAAGAGCAAGCTCTTAAGGCATCTCGACAAAGCGGGGAAGCCACGGTAGTCGTGGTGGTCGTGGCTTTGAGGATAAAGGTCGCCGTCATGAGAAGAATGACTACAGAGATAACTAAGGTCATCAATCGAGCAAAAAAAAATTTTGTGGCTAGTGACGGAAACTCTTCCATTTCAGTGAAGGCTTAGTCTTATAAAGAATCATGCGTAGATTGAATACGAGTTGAAGTGCAACACTTTTGTCACAAACGCGTAGATTGTCTTGAGCTGAAGTACAGGACAACGGAAAATGATTTTGTTCTCTTCGCGTCGAATGATGCTTTACTTCACAAAGTGATGTGGCTCCTTGACAGTGGAGCATGTGACATATAAATTGAATGACTTTGCGGATATGAGGACTTGAAAACGGCGAATGAAATGACAGTGGGAAATGGTGAACAACTATCTGCTCAAAGAAAGGGGTCTGTGTCAACTTTCGAATGTACGCTCGATAAAATTGACCTATGTATTGTATGTCCCGCAACTGGATAGAAAGCTCATGTCTGTTACAGCATTGACGGCGCACGGAGTGATTGTGCAGTTTAAGCAAAATCAAGCAGTCGTTATTGTCAACGGAGAAACTATTGAAAAATATTGTTTGCAGAGAAGCTGTGTGCATGGCATGTGAAGCAGCAGGGAGGGCGAAGCGGCTCAAGCTGCCGAAAGCGATAGATGTCATGGCATGCTCCTCTTGAACACAAATCAACAACGAAGATAGGACGAATCCATTTGCGTGAAAGTCAGGAAGTGTTGTGGTAATCTTCAAATTATTCGTACTGACGTAATGGGTCCGATGAAAGTGAGGGCACAACTTCTAGTGACATCCGTTGATGATTGTAGCAAATTTGTTAATGTTTATCTGCTGGAATCAAAGACGCAGGTATTTGATCGGTTTCGTGAATTTAAGGCTCTTGCTGAGACTCAAACTGGTTGCAAAATCAAGTGCATTCGCAGTGACAATGTAGGGAATACGTCAGCAAGCGGTCCAATAAGTTTTGTATGTAAAATGGTAGAGTGCATCAGATTAGTGCACAATACACACCATAATAGAGCATAGCGCCATTACATGGAATTGGATCGCCAGTGGTGAAGTGAAGCTGTAATGACGGCGGCACATATTATTAACAGGATACCGGATACTGCACGCCGTGATAAAAACCTTTTGATTTTCTTACTGGAAACAAACCGAAACTTGACCATCTTCGCGTGTTTTCACCATATGGATATGTGCATCTGGATCCAAGCAAAAGAACGAAGAAGGATGGAGATTTCATCAATGTATTTTCGGGGATATGCTGCTATCTCGAAAACATACCGTGTATGGGACTGCAAAGACAACTGACTTGTGATTACTCGTACAGTCATGCTTGTTGTGCGCCCACCTGCCAGTTATCGTAATGTGGTGTTTGCTCACAATAATACTGGCCACCAGCAAAGCCAAGGCCTAAGCGATGACAGTGATAAAGAAGCTGATACTGTGAGTCCAACACCCTCTCTACAAGTTACAGCTACACATCCCACTAGTAAGAATCGTATTGTGTACAATGGCGACTCACGACTCGAATACGGATTCACGACCAGTACTCCAGAATGATAGCTGACATTTATTAATATACGAGGATAATGGTACAATTACTCTACTTGCCAACGAACCTCTTGCGGTCACTTCGAGCATTGACTCAGGTAAACCTGTTCCATGCGGCCTCGACTAGATAAATATGAAATTAATTTTGGCTGCAACGGATGTACTTCCAGCTGTTCAGAAGCCATCAGTCCACCGTAAGCTTGCAATGAAGGCAGCTATTTGTAAGGAGAACCAATCTCATTCTCGTAATCGCCCATGGAATTTGCTTTATCGCCCTCATGGCGCAAAACATATTGGATGCAAGACATAAGTTCGATGAAAATGGTAAATCGTGGGCTACACGGCTCGTTTGATTTTCTTAGAATGTTTACATGCCCGAGGCGTGGACAATTTCTATTCATACTCACCGGTTGCGAGTATAAATACAGTTCGCATATTTTTGCTGCAGCACGCGCCTTAAGATTCGACAGTCCAATGTTGAGACCGCTTTTTAAATGAAATACTTGATGAGGATGTCTACATGACGGTATAGCTAAAAGTTCGTGCTGGTGATGAGCTTGTATGCAAGCTACGACGAAGTCATTCTGGCCTTAAACAGGCTGGTGCTGTTGGGTATAATATCATTCGAGCATTTCTGTTGATATGAGATTTGGACGATGCCGTGTGGACCCATGTCTATTTGTGCGCACCAGCAACTATGAGCAGCCCTCTGTGTATATTGCTATGTACGTTGATAATTTACTTTTTGGATGTGCGATAGATGCACCTCAAGCTCAACATTTACTCTGAAATCACTTGGAAAGGCTCGTTATATCGGAAATAGAAATTAACTATGCAATGAAAAAGGAAGAGCTATCAATCAGACAGGCGCAATTTATCAATCGAATACTTAATCAAGACCTATCTGCAGATAAATCGAATGGTCCGCTTCATAACACCCAATGTAACGGACAAAAGTTGTCCTAATGTTACACGGTCCCCGTCAAATACACTTGGTGTACTAAAGAGGATGGTCAATTACTTAATTAAAGTAATAAGACCCAGCACTCGGGTGTGGTTCACATTTGTGACCAACCCTTGTATATGTGATGCACATAGGTGCTTTCACATTCGGAGAGGATGACGGCTAGCGTTACGTTACGCGAGGTATCTAGAAAGATACGCTCGCAATACATATTAAGCGTTATCTATAGAGGTGTCATTTTGGTTGGTAAAATTAGGTATTTACATTTACTGCGATTATATATAAAGCAGTTTAAAAACTACTTTGTACTTAGTAAGTGCGCACGAGGAGTCGGAATACCGCTCCCGTCACGACACTTTACTAGAGTATTTAGTGCGTTGGGTGAGGTCGCTAACGCACCCACCACAACTACCTCACTGCACGCAAGAGAAGCTGGTTAAACCGCTTCCTCGCTGTGCCAGGGTGTGTGTCTAAGTAGAGCGTGGCCGCACTAGGACGTGCCCGCCTAAACACGACGCTATCGTGAGATAATTGGGTCACTTTTTTATATTGAAAACTCCACAAAGCACGATCGTATCGACACTTTCTCAATACGGGGACTGCCCATGGAAAATGCATCCTTTGCGCTTGCTCTATTACCTCAAAGGTACTAAACAACATGGTCTTCGGTTTCAATCAAGGTTAAACAATCGAATTAGGGATAACAGCCTATACCGATGCAAATTGGGGCGGTGATAAACAAACACGCCGCTCCACATCTGGCGTATTGTTGTTGCTTGCTGGAGGACTGTTATTTAGCAAACGGCAGAATTCAGTTTGCATTATCTTCAGCAGAGTGATCACATTGAGGCTGGAGAACTTACGGTAAAGTTTATTTCTACTAAAGACCAGTTAATAGATTTACCAAAAATGCAGCAAACGCCGCGTTTAATGCAATTAAAAAGATAGTTGAGGGGGGGTGATACGGTTCAACTGTTGCCTCGCGTCTCATTTGGCATGTCAGTGGTGGAAAGATCTACGAAATTTTTTAATTTAAGCTTTAATTATTAATCATTAATCTCACTTTTCTTTCTGCGCTGTGTTCAAGACATTATTACAGTCAGGACTATAAGGAAGTATTACTGCGTAGTACTAAAATATATTAAGGGAGCCGGTATAGCCGCACCTCCCTTTCGGTATAGCCACACCTCCCTTTCGGTATAGCCACACACCCTCCCCGTTTAAAACGTCTTACAAAATAGTTTCACTGAATGGGTAATTTCACTGGGGTCAAGCTTAGGATGAATTTGTTTACTTCACTTCTACCAACATTCGCGGAAGTGCATGCTTACCTTTCAAATAGGCGAATCTTATTGCTCTTTCTTTGTACCACCATGAGCGCAAGCAAGCCACAAGATCCTTATGTTTCAGTTTTTGTCGGCTTTCGCTCGTAGTTTCTTTGTTGAATAAGTACCTTGCTATTGAACAAAGAAATTACGCAAATATTGCGAAGTCTTTTTGCAGGCCTTTCGAGCTACAGAACCTGGCAAGGCCTGCATAAAGGTTTCTCAATGTATATTCTAGTTATCAACAAGTTGCTCCCATTACGCTACTCTCATAAATTCAGAGGTAGATAATTCAGGGTGTGGCTATATCGGTTCTAAATGTAATTTAGCGTAGGATTTAAAGACGACTCTAAAGGAATAATTGTCAATTTTGCGATATCGCGGAATAATGGAACTGTTTAATTTAATCTGTACTTTTATTAATCAAAACAAACAGACAGGGAGGGGTGTGGCTATACCAAAAGGGGTGTGTGCCTATGCCGGTTCCCTCCTATATTAATAGCAGTTTTACTTTTTCCTATCAAGGGCGTAGGCGACAGAAGTTTATGCTGGATTTCAAAAACATTGTGACACGAACTGACCGGGTAAAAATTATTACCTCGATTGAAACAAAAGGATTCAATTCATTGTCGTGGCTATGCATTAATACATTACTTCGTATTGTTTCTTGACACATCAACCATAAATTAATAAGCAAACGTATAAATATGGACTTTGTTCTCCAAACGACAAAATAAGGACAAGCTGTAACGGCCACCTTTCGCTTGTCCAGAGAAAGATGCCGTGCTAGGCGTTGCTTGGCAATTAGAGGTAAGACAATTACTGAGCGTGGCTCAGTTACATGGAGGCAAATAGCAAGAAGCTTTTATTTTTCCTTTTTAGGTCTGTGCAGACTTCCTGTCTTCCACATTAAGACCTCTGCAGCATCGGCACATGTGTGCTACAAATTAATCCAATTACAGTATATATGCCGCTTGTTCCCTTCAATCGATCTATCACGCTCTCGACAGTAGGTGCTATGTGCGTCATAGTGGGAAAGGTCGTGTTAACATCTTGACAAGACCACCATTTAGCTATTAAAACGGCCTAAAGTGTCCGACTTCGGACTGCCCCGATTTTATATTGTAAAATGTCGAAAAGTCTGTCCGTATGTTACAAACGAAACGATCTTTCGGGCAGTGTGTAAAATCAGCTCCCAAACCAAATAAATGCGTTAAAATTTACGCAAAGCTGTCGTGACTTTCTCCTGTACTTATCGTCTCACTCAAGACATGAAGGAAGCTCGTTGCCAAGGAAACGGGCGACGGTGGTCGCCCCAATGTGAAGTGGCGCTTATTTTCACTCGCATTCAGACAACACCACAGTCTGAACTGCTAAAAATCAATGAGCAACAGATACCACGACGTCGAGCACATACCAGCGTCGCCGGCGGACCTCCGCAAGATTCGCAAATTCCATCAGCATCAGGAGGAAGTCCGCACGGCTCGACAGCGATTCGCTCCGGATAGTGAGGACGAAGAGAATGTTGCCGCGAGATTTACGCCTTTGCAACCGAAACTCGTGACGAGCAAGTCCGAGGGACGAGCGAATGCGCTGCCAAGCTGGAGGAGGCAGCATTCGATCTTATCTGCTAAACCAGTGACGCAATCGACAGAGAGAGGTCCGATCGGAGTACGAGATAAAGTAGCGCGGCCATTCTTCGATAGCACTCCTGAGTTGCATCGGAGCCTCGAATCGCGATCATCCGTTTCGTCGAGTGAAACGGCGATGGGGGCCGCCGTAGCGTTAGAACAAGGATTAATCACGTCCCAGACGTACTCGAATTCGACCTACATGACCGACGAAGGGCTCGTTGCGATCGCTCAGCGAGCAACCACGCAGCTCCAAGCCATGTCGAAGCGTCCTGTAATAATCGGGCAATGGAAGCGACTCGCGCGATCAAAGCCCGAGTGTCAAGTCTACGAGTCGCTCAGTAAGGCGAAAGATCAGTTTAGTGTTATGGTTTCAATGAACTTGCCATGTAGTTTGCAAGAGATCCTCACTGTCTTTTCAACAGCGAACGAAGCTGAATTTCATCGTAGTATGGAGGCCGTTTTTGGAGACCAATATGTCTATGGAATTAACGTGCGTAGTGTAGACTGCGCGGCGTACGATGAAGACGCGCTTGGTGTCGGACGAAGAGCGAGTGAAGAGTCTTTAAATGATCAAACGTTGTCCGTGCAATCGGCCAAGCTCAAGTTAAATGCCGTGTCGCTGATGCAAAAGCATCGGTTAGTATGGAAACAGCGAAACATGACGTTTTTGGATTATTTTAAAGAAGAGCGCACGACCAAGTCGTTCACACGCGTGATGCAGACGATGGATATGCAAGACGAAGAGCTTGAATTTAGCGCCGTGACCAATTCGTCACCCACGGGCGCTTCCAATAGCCACGACTATTCAAGTCAATGCCATCTCCCGAATGGAGACGACCTGCACCAAAAGCTTCAAGGAATCGTAGCTGGATACGTCATCCAGGAAGTCACGGAGGAGAAGCTAACACGCGTGTTTTTCTACGCCACCCACCGCCATCGATCGACTGGCCAGACGCGACTACCACGCTCAGCTGTTCAGCTCTTGCGTGTCATGGTGAAAAAGGTTTGTCATCTAAAAGCCGTCGTGCTTCGCCGTCGCTTGGGGTACTACCCACTCTCTCGATTGCCAACGTCCCCAGACGAGGCCCTTTTGGCTACATATTGTGCGGCCTGTTTTGGGTCGTTCAGTTTATTGCGCAAAAAATATTATTGTCGATTATGTAGCCACTATACGTGCCGAAAATGCTCAGACTTGCACGATGTGGAAATAACGGTGGGGCTGATTGAGAGACACCGCGTGTGTGTGTCGTGCGTGCAACGCGTGGGCACTTGCGTCTTTACAATGCCATCGTTTCCTCCACTGACGTCACCTACCGTGAGTGACGAGGACTGGGTTTCAGCACGAGCGCAGCTCCCACTTGACGAATTCGACACGCCCATGATGGACCAGGATGCATCCGAGGACATTGAAGATGTGGAACTGGTGCACACAAATCAAGTTGGAAAGCTTGCGGGTTTTGTTTCAAATTTGCTGCACAGTAAACAAGACAAGAAGCGCGAGTTTCAGAAAAAAGAGCTCGCTGTTCGGCAGAAACAGCGCTTGCAGCTGACAATAGATGACCTGAACTCTTGGGCGTCAGGACCTACGTATGAGAGCACTGGTACACCGAAAGAGTCAATCTCTCTGCTAGACAGCTTCTGCACATCCAATTCATCTGCTAGTTGGTCGTCTCCATCGCCGACGGAAGCGTAAGACACCAAAGTCACAAATCTTTTTATTTTAGAATTATTCAATAAATTAGTGCTTTAGAGATTTTTTCGCTCGGCAAAGAGAGACAGGGTTGACTAAAATATAAATTAACGCGTTGTAAGACTTAGAAATGAAAGACAAGAACAATAAGTCGCACAGTACCATTGAAGTTCTGACGTCTGCAAAAAAGATTTTTATTAAGTTGCCTAGCGATAACTAAGACTCCTTACTGCCCATGAACTATTAATCTTGCGCTTGTACAAGAATATTGACTCATTAAAATGTTGTAGTAGCACAGCATGATATTAGCCAATCGGAAAAATCCGGAAAGCGACCAGTCAAAAATCCTCCGACTCAAAGCGCGTAGCACGCCTCATGGCCACCAAGGGCGAGCACGAGAAGCCTGAGGCATTGGACGACGAGCACCAGCCGGTCTGCAGTCCTCCTTCCGATCGTTATTGGTCGAAATAACCAACGTATTGACTGATTTTGCGGCGTCTTATCGACAGATTTTTAAAAAGGTGCGGCTGGATGAGGACGCGAAGGTGACTGAGGACGTGAAGAGGGTCAAAATATACGAGGATTCTGCCCCACTATTCGAAAGCGGCGCTCACGTGGTCCGTTTTAATGGTTTAATCGACTTGGATGAATTTTTCGCTAATCGACTGGCTTCCTAATTTACAGGACGTAGTAACAACGACATTGTCGGCGTCGCCTGTGACGGAGCAAGACACAGGCTTGAATAAAAGCGACACTGATCCGGTTGAAGTGAAGCCAAATATTACTGGAAGTGCATACGGTGGCTTTAGTGCGTTTAGTGGCAAGAGCGCCTTCGCAGCCTTCACGTCGCCCGATAACGTCGACGGGTTTAGCACCAAGGCCACATCCGCATTGGAATCAGATTCGGTGCAAGTTGCTCTTAAGGAACCCAGTACTTTCGATAAATTTACACCATTATCGGTCAATTCTGCCGCGTCGAGTAGTACAAACGGGTTTGCGTCGTTCCAGAGCGAATCTCCCGTGACATTCGCATCGTTTGCGGCTTCACAGCCAGCGACAGATGATGGCTTCGGTGCAATGGCTTCATCGGCATCGGCGACGGATTTCTTGGATGCCGAAGTGGCAAAGAAAGTGGAGCCAGTTGTACCGGCGTTGACAGAAGCCGAGGTAAGGTTGCATTCAAGTGGCTGGACCAGTGTTTAAATTCACGTGGCATTGGTGTTGATGGTCTGACGTGCAGCTGGCAAACGGTGAAGAGGGGGAACAGATTCTGGTTGAGGTACGTTACGTGAGAAATGGTAGATTAATTACGATGTTGTACTGATGTCCCATTGTATATGTAGAAACGCACCAAGCTGTTTAAGCTAGTGGAAAAGGATTACACAGAAGTCGGTATTGGCCCTTTGCGGGTTCTGGACGCCAAGGATACAGAAGCTGATAAGGTGACAGCGCGAATTGTTATGCGACGAGAGTCGTATCCTCATGGACCAGGCACGAAATTATTAATGAACGCCAGCTTGGGCTCATGTCTTTTGTGTGAAAAGAAGACAGAAAAGACGATGCTACTAACAGTCTTGGAGGCAATTGAGGATCCAGAAGCCGACAAAAAGTTCACTACAGTGACGTATTTAATGCGTTATGGAAATCCGAACGATTTAGATGCCGTGATTGTGCGGATCCAAGCGCATATGCACTTGCCAACTGCATCAGACTCGTCCAGCTAAAGCAGATAAGTTACAAGTGCCATGCGTAACCTGTTGGGTTCACTTCAAGCCGTGAAGTCGTATTAGTTTTGCCAGCAAAGGAAGTCATAACATTTGGCGCATGCGGCTCCGGTCGGCAGCAAAAGTATGCCGCGGCACAATTGGAGGGTAGACGGCATGGCGCCGATATTCGCTAGATTAAAAAATACACGTGTACAATCTCTTTTCGCTTGCAAATGTCAGAATCTTATATCTACAGCTAGCATCCCGAAAAAGCTCTGTAATTTCTGGTATATATTAGGCAATTCTGTCGAAATCAGCTCCTTCAAGGGCGGACCGGAATCGATTGTATCGCACTGAGTTTATTCTGTACCCATCTTACGTTAATAAAAATATTTAACTTTTGCAAGTAAAGGACTTCTGCGACGAAGGATGGCCAGCGCTGTATGCGAGCAGCACGGGGCGGCGCTATCTAAGGGTGTGCTTATCACCGTTCATGGCTTGTACGGTGGGGCACTTCCACTTCGTTTGATGGAAACGTATCTACATGCGGTATGTGGCTACGTCGTGCAGCCGTTCCGCTTTCGGCCGTATGCTCAGGAACTTGCCACTTCAGGAAGAGGTAGTAGAATGTTTAGCTGCTGATAGGTACTAAAGTTGGATGTTTCATAAATTAGAACTGAGCCACGTAATTAAAAGTCAGAAGCCACATACCACGGATGATGCCATAAACTTTGTTACACACGGATATGGAGCGTTAGTGCTACGAGTGAGTTATCAGTAGTGTTATATTTTTAAGGTCGTGTTAAAGTTTCTGGATAGGAAGCGTTTCGATCAATTGACTGGAATTTTACGAAGTCCAAGGTGGTAATGTTAGCACCGCCTAATCGTGGGTGAGTCAGGATTTTTTAATGAAGTTACGAGGCTCAGACAGCATTTGTATTGCAGGATTAGGTATTATCGTTCCATGAAAAAACATCTTGGCGTGGCTGGGTTTGGAGGGGTGGCAGCAGAAGAGTTAGCGCAGTTTAATGCTAAAGAATTGGATCAGCGGCTTGGTAAACTCCCAAGAAGGTGCTATCCACTAATTATTGCAGGAAATCTCGGTCTCAATCCATTTAATCAGCACAATTACCCGAATGACGGTCTTATAATGGTTGAAGAGACCGAATTGCCCGGTGAGTTTCGACAGCAGGTACGAGTTAGATCATGTCTATCGAGGGTAGATAAAATTACTAAATTATTTTCCATCAGGTCATTGGGGCATCACACTATTTATTACCAACTCATCCCACGGCAATCGGACTAACACATTCATTCTTTGATGCCTAATAAAGGCGTGCAATGGTATTATACAACACAAACTTTAAGAATACGTGACGTGAAATACCTTACATTCTCGTAATTCCTTGTAAAATACAAACCTATTGGCAGCAATGAATTTTCTCCACTCACAATAGCAGGTACAAAGTGTGGATGTTTTCTTTAATATTAAAAGTAGTTTAAGAATACAAAATAATTTGCGGCATTTTATGTTTTTGCTTTGTCTATAACATAATCTCAACATCAGACAGCATTTTTGGATCGCAAAACTGCTATATGGCGCTATACCTTAAGATTTTGACATATAACAAAGAGCCGGTCAATCGAAGGCCATTGCGAAATGCAGCAAGAGCGACGAGCGGATGCTGGAGTTGGAGAAGACATCTACTTCGTCGAAGCAGCTTAAATAATGGATGTCCAAGCATCAAGCCGTTACAGCGAAGCTGTGGCTTTGGATGCTAAGGCTGGTGACGGATTGCGTGCTCTGCTGAGCGAGAAGTCTTTTCTTGAAGAGCATTTGTCAGCGCATAATAAGAGCTCAAAAATTTTTAAGAAAGTAGACTGGCTAAACTGGCTCGTGCTGGTATGAGACTTGAGGATGAGACTTTCGATTGAGTGACATTTTCCATTTATGGATTTGCGGGTCGATAAATCCTTACTATTTTGCTGTGTCTTGCCGTCTTACTATGACTTAAAACCCTACCAATCGTCCGAGTTGACGAGCAGTTGTCTGCGTTGCGATTCCAAGATGGCAGTCATATTGAGTCTATGCGTTAATTTGTAGGTGGTCAATGCCAGCGGCACTGTCATGAAATGGCTCGACGTCGTCGAATCGGGTTCTTAAAATCAATGATCACCAGAATATCCAAATTCGATAGGTAGCACTAAAAGACCCATGCTCGCCGCCTCGAAGACAATTTCAGCTGAACATCAACTGTAAATTGTCTTTCATTTTTTACATTTTCAAAACTTTGACACCTTCTAAATTTAAATCCACCAACTAGAATCGTCTTTTAAGGGGTTAGCCGTCGTTTACAACTTGTGCTCTTCTATAAATCCTACGCTACTGAAGCCGCTCTGTCGTCGCGTCGTTTCGAGTCTGAGGGCGTCAAACGTCCGGAGCTTAAAAGTAATGCCGTCTACCCTTGACTTTGATTCCAAATACGTAGGCGCCTCGCGTGATTCGTTCCTTCTTTGGATTATTGACGTCAAATCATCTCTTGCGTGCTATACTCGTAATTCTCGGGATCCTTGAATAGCTCTCGCAGCAGATCTTGGGTTAGCGCGTGGCCCGGACTTGTTGCGAAGAAGTACCCATGCAGAGGAAGACCAGCGAGTCCAATGTCACCAATACAGTCCAGCATCTTGTGCCGTGTCCATTCGTTCGTAAAGCGCAAGCGGTCGTCGTTAAGAGTGGAAGACGGTCCGTTGCTACTGAACACAACAGCATTACTAAGCGATCCACCACGTGCTAAGCCATTTGATCGCATCCAATCAATCTCTTGCTCAAACGTAAAAGTCCTCGCTGGTGCGATTTCGTCATGAAATGCATCAAGTGTCTTAGCCGAATCATACCCTAGTGAAAAATAACAGAATGTGGTGCCCAACTGCATGTGCGCAAAGTTCACTTGGACTGACATTTGCAGCGTTGGGGCTTGCAAGCATGACGCGGAAGTGCTGAGGTCTTTCGGAAATGGAAGAAACCACGCTGCTTTATCGTGCTGTAAGACTTGCACTGGACGTTTGATGCGTAAATGCTTTAAAATGGCGCCCTTTTGCTCTTTAATGCCAACGCGACGGATCCCTCTAATGTACTCGAGACTGCTGCCATCTAAAATTGGCAGCTCGACGCGCGAGACTTGGCTACACTCTTTCACTTCAATGAGTGCATTGCTGATTCGTGATGCAACTAATGCGGCCATGAGATGTTCGACCGTCGACACGAATGTATCATTGAGTGCAAGCTGCGTGCAGAATTGATGCTGGCGGGCTTTCACGTTTGCAATTTGAGCGGGGACATAGGAGCGTGGCGCCCCTGTACAAAAAACGATCCCTGCATCCTGTGGTGCAGGAAGGACTTTAATCGCCACGTCCTTGCCAGAGTGAAGCCCTACACCCGCAAAGCGCAATGGTCTCTTAAGGGTGCGCTGCCATGGCATTTGACATGTGTTTTTGCGAAGAAAAATGCTATAATTTAATTTAATTTGTAGAGCTAATAAAATCGATTTATGTGCCATTACAAAATATTATTACAGACCTCGACTTGGGTGTGGTTCATATTGCGATCCACCCTTGTGTATGTGATGCATTCGCATTAGGAGGGGATGATGCCTAGCGTCATCCGTGATGACAGCTAGTATTATCCGTTACGCAAGGTATCTAAAAAAGATGCGCTCGCAATACATATTAGTGTTATCTACAGAGATGACATTTTGATTGGTAAACATAGGTTTTTATATTTAATACGATTAAATATAAATCAGTCCGAAAACTATTTCCTACTTGGTAAGTGCGCACGAGGAGTCGGATCACCGCTCCCGTGACGAGACTTAACTAGAGTGCTTAGTGCGTTGGGTTAGGTCGATAAGGCGCCCACCACAACTTCCTCACTGCATGCAAGAGAAGATGGTCTAACCGCTTACTCGCTGTGCTAGGTTGTGTGTCTAAGTAGAGCGTGGCCGTGCCCGCCTACATAATATACCAGCATGTTTAAGTCTCAGGAGGCAAGATCCGATACAATTATTAGTATTCAGTGGCCACTTTTCGTTCATGGCAACTTCAACAGTAATAACTAGTGGAGTTAGCAAAATTGTGGTCATGTCTGTAGCCGTAGTAGTTTTTCTGTGGCCGTAGTATTAATGTCTGTCCATGGCGGCAGCCATTCCTTATTTATTCCTCTATTAAAATTACTTTAATTAAGTTATTGACCATCCCCTTACGTACTCCAAGTGTACATAACGGGGACTGTGTAACTTTTGGGCAACTTTAGCCCGTTACACCATCCTCCCTTTAAAAACAAATTTACATTTCAAAATTTGTCAAAGAGGAAGGAGAAACTGCGAGCTGCTTTACGCGCCGCTAGTTCTCTCAGTCACTATAGCGACCTGTGTTTACATACACGGCGCCGAAGATGCCACCTAAAAGGGGCCACGTTGGTGGGTCGACTGCAAAGACACCCCAACCTCGCGCCAAGCGCACGCATCGCATTAACACGCCGGTAGCGTCCAATGCCTTAGTCGAAACGCAGACAGCTACTGCGGCTGTCGCGTTAGAGGGACTTAAGATCCATCCCACTTTAACAGTGTGGTTGTAGATCCGTCGCTCATTGTCGACTACAATGAGTCGACATCGTTGCCGTCACTTCATAGTAGTGATGCGGACAACGAGCTAATAAGGAAGAATGATGGCGCATTTTTGCCCATTTAAACTTCTCTCATTGCTCATAACATGAAGACAGCAACATTTACGAATACTGTCTCGTCGTCTGCGCTGGATAGCGCAAAAACCATTAATGGGAGCGCTGCCGATAGAGGCGCAGCCGCTACTCCTTTGGTCGAAACCACAGCTCTATTGCTCAGACCATTATCCATAATGTTTGTGACATAGAGGATTCTGCGCCTAAAGCTCCACCGACGACACGTGATGTTCTTGGTCGGTGTCACAAGCCAATCGTATCAAACGTGGCTATGTGATTGCATATCACTTATGCTCCCTCCATCTGAATGGCCTCGTGTGAACAGGCCAAGAACGTCGCTCCAAGAGTGCGCTCTTCTGTACGCTCATAAATAAAGTGGCGTCTTTAAATCATGGAAGGCTTAGGGAAAACCGCTTGGGCGTATTTTCCCGATCCCGGTCGTGTTGCATTCAATTGAAACGCCCGACCAATACGAGGCGGAATTCACGCGCCGCATTCATCCGCATTCCGGTGCGATGAAACAACGGTCGCAGCGAATTTATTTCGCCCGCTTGCGTGTGAAAGAAATCATGGGTGGTACTGTACCCGTAGTTTCTTCTTACAAAGCTGCTTCTGCTAGTCAATTTGAGACTAGCGAAGAGGCCTTAGCTGGTGCTCCTTTTCATAGGCAGCCACCAAGCCAGGTACATCAATACGTAGATTATCGATCGGTTCCTAACAGTCAAAACTCTTCGGGTAACGTTCCCATTGGACGAGGATCTGAAACCCTTGCCTTACGGAGCCGTGGGCAGGCAACGTTTTAACACGATAGCAGTGATTCCCACCCGCATCTATCAGTGCAGGTAGGCTCGATAGGAGTGGCAATCTCGCCCACCTTATCGCGGCTGCATCACCTTCGACCGTTCAGTCGCAGGCGTTAAGCGCTGCTGAACGATGTATTGCGGATCGCGAGGGTCAAGTCTTGCGACTGATTTCGGATATTTATGATGTCCGAGCGAAGGCTCGCCAGGATTATGACTCGCTTAGACCTTCTCGAAAGGAAAATGCTGAGAGATCCGCGTTACTCGCGTGATGTCCCTCGCTCTTCGAGTCCTGTTCGTGGAAGGAGGGATCGGTCTGATAGCTTTTCGCCTTTACCGTCCCCCTCATCCGAACGACGCTCGACTCACAGTCGGCGTCACCATCGGTCTCCTTAGCCAGATGGGGATATGTGACCTCATTTGGGTCTACATACCGTTTCAGACGACCCGCGTAAAATACGGGGTGCGTCTTCACATACGGGGATGGTTGAGCCTATGGTTTAGGTCTCCAACCTCTTCTACCACCGTGAAAGGCCCAATGAAACGCGGTAACAACTTCGTAGTACCTCCAGGTAGTACAGAAACTGCATTTTTAGGTCAGGTAGCAGTACTTAACAGTACTTATTTTTCACCCACTCTAAAGCGTTCATTATTTTTGCGACGATTTCGGTCCGCATACTCTATTTGCTTGTCCTGTGCGCTTGCCATTGCGTCACGGACTTTACGTGTGATGGCTCATTGCTCATCCACAAAGCGTTGAGCCTCGCTCACGCTTTTAGCATCAAACTCGCCTATGACATCTCCAAGAGGTCAGTCATAGGACGTAGTTGTATTGATCACTGCTAAACTGGCAGGGTCACTAGGGCAAGTTTCTGTCGTTGAGATGATACGCTCATGGGTCATCGTCATATCGACGAAACTATGTTCATCTTTCGCACTGAGCATAGTGAGGCGACCTCCCCCACTAAGACTCGGACTGCGCGCAAACAAGACTGGCGTCCGAGAATCGCACAGTCCGTTAATATCATAAGGTGTTTCACCCGTGCTGGCATAGACACTGTTATTCATAGCGAACTCCACAAAGAGCAATTGCTTGCTCCACTCTTTGGGATTTGCTATAGTGCGTAAGACATCCGCCACGATCCGATTGGCACAATCTGTTTGGCCATCGGTCTGGATATGATCTGCGGTTGACATGTGGCGCTTGCTACCGAGCAGCACAAACACATGTCGTTAGAAGCCAGACGTAAAACTTGGATACCGGTCCGATACTACTGACTCGGACACTCCGTGTAGTCGGTAACATATGATCCAGGAACAGGAGAGCTGCCTCGTTGCCTGTGATCGATGTCTTACATGGTGCTAAGAGCAAAATTTGCTCCATCTGCCTACATAGACGCCTAGCCCTGTCCGACCCTTATGATCGGGCGGCATGCCAAACATGAAGTCGAGACTTAATGACTTCCAACAGTTGGTTGGAATCGGTAGCAGCTTCAGTGGCACGCTGCTGGACGGTGCAGGCTTAATGCGCTAACACTGTTCGCAAGAGGGAATACTTGGCCACCTATATAGGTGTGGCAATCAAAATTTATCTGACACTCGTAAGAATGTCTTCTCATGGCCCAGATGCCCACTAGATGGCGCATCATGGAGCTCGTGAAGGATCATCAGCTTGAGATCTGTGTCATGAGGCACATAGATTCTCAAGGGATCACAAGGTGACAGCTGATGCCATAACATGCCATCGCTGTAGCTAAAGCGATTCAGCTTAGCTTTCAGGTGCGACGAAAGAGAAACCTTTCGCCCACCGAGGTGATCCAACAGCAGGCGACAAGCGGTCGTCCTGACTGTAGCTCTCTTTTATCTCAGATGCCAATGAGCCGGTCACGTGGTATGCCTTCATCGCTGCCAACGTTGACGGCTAAAATTGTGCTTTTGCACCAGACACACTTTCATGGCGTCTAACCTCGAAGTCTGATCTGTCCGATAAAGCGTCAGCCAAGACATTCGACTTACCCGGCTTATATTCAACTTTGAAATTAAATTTAGAGAAGAATGTGAGCCATCTTGCCATTCTAGGCGAGAGGTGCGGTGAGTTTATTGCGTCCGCAGTGATGCGTGATCCGTGTAAACCACAAATGGTTCGGTGCTCAGTAGGTGCACACGAAACTTGACAAGAGCATACTTTATTATCAGTAGCTCTTTGGCATGCACAGGGTAATTCAGTTCCACGGCTTTTAAGAGCCGGACTGATAAGAGATGAAGCGGTCAACGCCGTCGTCATCCTTCTGCATGAGCGCGCTGCCGATTGCAAAATTACTTGCATCGCAGACGACGCTAAAGGGCTTATCCGCGTCTGGCAATGCCAAGACCGGTGCCTCTACAAGAGATTGCTTCACTGATGTGAACGCATCTTCTTGTTCTTTTAACCAAACCCATTCTGTGTCCTTTTTAAGGAGATCAGATAATGGTTTAGTTTGCTCCGCATAATTCTTGCTATACTTATGCAAGTAATTAGCGAGCCCTAGGAATTGGCGCAAATCCTTCACATGCCGTGGGATTGGCCATTCCTTTACTGATTTTACCTTGTCTGGGTCTGCTCGTACACCATGTGTACCAACGATGCAGCCCAGTACAGGTATCTCAGGGACCCCTATGACGCACTTTTGCAAGTTGACGTACAATTGGGCGTCCTTTAAAGTCTGCAACACAGCGTCTAAATGACGCTTGTGCGACTCTATTGCGCTCAGCCCGTCCTCGGCCCTACTATGCACGAATACATCGTCAAAGTAATGAGGCGCGTAGGCACGGTGCTGACGCATCACGTGAGCCACCACTCGGTTGAATGTCGCTGGTGCGTTTTTCAAACCTTGGGGCATCACAAGCCACTCCCAAAGCATACCGCTTGGGGTGCTTACTGCCGTTTTGGCTACATCGGACTCTCTCATGAGTACCTGATAGTA
>NC_090617.1:4269103-4278551 GCF_004359215.1 Bremia lactucae
GACTATTTCGTGGATCTTTCCTTCCTTTAATTCGGCAAGGAACAGATCCCACGACATCTCCGGGAGATTTACTATCTCCTCGGCAGATTTAAAGACTTGCCGGAGCACCTCAACTGAGGATGCCTCCGCAATTTCGTCTTTGACGGCCTCGAACACCTCGTTCGAAGGCCCGTCCTCTTCATTAGAGACTGATCCAAAGGTCACTCGTTTAGACGTGCCTTTGATCGTCCTAATCTGTCAGGTACTCGTTTTTCGAGTTACCACGACCCTTTTCTGGGAAGCGAGTGCCGTTGCACTCCTGGCTAACGCACCCCTTCCAACCGCACCAGGCTCTTGGCACTGTGCCGGTTTATGCGACGCATGACTTCTTGTCAGCTCGCCGTCTACTGCACAGGCTCTCAGTTCTGAGCAGGACTAGGGACACATGACAACTTGTCATTTTCCTTTGGACTACCCCAGTCTCCACGAGCTGGGTAGAAATTGGTGACGCTTGACATCCCGTCAACCCACCCTCAACTGTGACACGACGTCAGTGCATACGCCTCTTGCAGGAGCACATCCTTTCCGGTGTCCTGCGTAGAGCTCGCAAATGTGCGCGTACGCCAGTATATCCATGGTTGGTACTTGCCAACCATAGCATGCTTAGATGAGGTCAGACAGACTCTCCATACCTAACCCTGGAAACTTCTCTTTACAAGAGAAGTTACTAGAAATGAAGTTCCCGAACCCTAAGTGGTCGATGCAGAACTCGTGCGTCTTACACGCTGGTTCTTGCCATCGCCCTTCGGGGAGGGAGTCCTCTTGCTGGGCATCTTTGACCCAGCAGGACCCTGGCATTGCAGCGAGCCGTCATATGGCCGCGCTTGTCGCATTTAAAGTAGACTACATCTGCATTGCCCAGCTTAGACACACACCCTAGCACAGCGAGGAAGCTGTTAGACCGTCTTCTCTTGCGTGCAGTGAGGAAGTTGTGGTGTACGCCTTAGCGACCTATTCCAACGAATTATAAGCCGTAGACTAAGTGACGTCACGGGAGCAGTAATCCGGCTTCACGTGCGCACTTCCGTTCTAGGAAGTAGTTTTCGGACAGAATTACATTTTAATCGTATTAGACATTAATATCTATTATTACCAATCAAAAACGTCATATCTGTAGATAACACTAATATGTGTTGCAAGCGTATCTTTCTAGATACCTCGCGTAACGGATGGTGCTAGCCGTCATCCCTTCTAATGTGAATGCACCTATGTGCATCACATACACAAGGGCGGGTCACAATGTGAACCTCACCCAAGTCGAGGGTCTTATTACTTTATTAAAGTAATTGACCATCCCGTTAAGTACACCAAGTGTACTTAACGGGACTGTGTGATATTAGGGCTATTTTTTTCCGTTACATATTACATAGGTTCCGTCTTGATTAATGAAGGGGTTTCAGAATTAATTACTGCGAGTGACGCTCACCTTCACTTATGTCGATATTAGGACACTAACCGGGTTTGCATTATTAGATGCATAAGTAGGTGTAGTTGTGTCGATAAAGATCAGGAATATCGTTTCTCTTTGTATGAGGGTTCGAAAGCGAAAGGCAGTTTACTCATTGAGTGTCTTTAAAAGGTGTTGAACAAGAATCGAAAGGTAAATTTAAGCATTATGGTTGAGTGATTTCATCGAAGAATACAACGTTCACATCAACAATCTCCTCCGAATAACAGAAGGCACCTGGTCCTTTACAATTACATGCAACGAGCATAGCTTCGGACCTTCGACCGCCATGACCGCTCATCCAATTCACACTCGCATCTCGGGGTCTTAAGAGGAAAAATTTGTTCGACTCTTCCAGTCCGGCTTTAAGGAAAGGCAGATTCAAACCATCATGCGAGAGCAAGGCTGTAACGAGGCTAGATTGTACCGTCACTAGCTTACACGAAAAGCCTCCAGTCAAGTATCAGGTATCAAGTAAGATAAATATTTAAATCTCGTACTTATTACGGCCGTGTTCGCGCCTTTCAGGAATCACTCAATTACAGGTGGTTTATCATTGGTCAATATTCGGTCCTTTACGGGCACAGCGCCTGCCTACAAATGTCATTATTATTTTGTTTCTATTAATTCTGTAATGTGGCCTTTTACATCACTTCCTTCTTAAAACAGCACCCATTAACCGTGAATGCTCGACTGCCGAAACTCTAACAGTCACACAATGACAGATCGCACGGCTCACAATTCTACAGCACTCCCGAGCACCATCATCGGGAGTGCAACCATCTACATGATGCAAGCAAGCTTGGATTGGGAAGTACGAGCGCAGTCTGTACGAACAGCGGATTGCAATTATTCGTTGTGCGCCTCGCAGGCGTCACCACTCTCGGCAGCGAAGTCAATCTCCGTCGCGGTCCTCTCCGCCTGTGCAGCACGCTCAAGAGCAGCATCAGCTGAGGATCGACACCCTTGTTCACACCTTATCAATATCGTCTTGGGTAAGATTGAAAAAGATGGCGAGAACGATAATGTCTCGGTGAACGTATATCATCCAGACCACGAGAACGGAATCTCGACGAGAAGCGCGCAATAGGATAGGCAGACGAATGTGTCGCCGCCCTGTGCTGGGCATTCATCGGAAACGCTGCCGCGTCCGATGTCGTTGACGCGTCGAGCAAGGCGGTAAGGGGCGGTCGATCTAAGCCCCTGACGCCGCTATAGGAACCATACCTGAATCGTAGCTGGGCGATATTCCTTTAGCCATCTGACGTATAACGTCGGGTGAAGTCACATCGATAAGGGAATTGCCAGCGTGTCGGTGGCGCTGATCGCCTAGGAACTCTTGAATGGTCCGATTAAGCGTGGCGTGAGTTTACTTGCGCCAAGGTTTGTGACTGCTTAATCTCTTGGGCCTTCTGTAGACAGTAATACACAAACACCTTTCTGGGATTTGCTCATGTTTTTCCTGCCATGTTTATCTGCATTCTCTTTCTGTGTATCCACTGCAAACTCAAGTGCATCACGTACAAACCGGGTAATGACTTGACGTTGGAGGATAAGCTCCGACACAGCCACGTCTTCAAGCGGTCGTGCCGACTCAATCGGCGCGTAGTTGGCAGTAGGTGTACGAGTACCCGAAATCTGGTCATTAAGTACATCATAATACGGGCATGCGGAGTCAAGATCGCAGACTTCGCCTTATATCGGGTGACTATAGTAGCACTTAAAATCCGTGGGCTGCACTCGATCGCTGTTTATCACCTTCACCCACCCAGAGTGGAGCCACGAGGTGCCACGGGGCGACCCACGGCAAGCAAAGTAGGAACGCGAGGGTGTCGAACCAAATCCACAAAAATGGCGTTACCCCTGATGATGCGTGTACAGCATTGTTGAGTGCAAGCTCAGTAACGTAATAAAAATGCACTCATACTCTTGAAGGAAGTAGCAGATTTTGAAGAATATCTTCGAGAACTCGACACACGTGCTCGCTTTGCCTATTCGTTTCAGGACGGGCCGCGGCTGGCATATGCAGCTTCGTCCCGAGAAGCTCGAACAGTGACGTTCAAAATGCGGATGTGACTCTGTGATCACGGTCCGAAACAATATTTTCCGGCAAGCCGTGATGGCGAAACACAGCGTCAATGAAGTGTGCATGCCACGGTGATTGTAGCGAGGATAGGCACCAGATGTGTCATCTTGCTGAATCTGTCGACAAAACCAAGACACTCGCCGATTTTGACTATCATGCGCTAGCCAGAAGATAATGTCCATCGAAACTGAATGCCATACTTCAGCTACAATCGGCAACGTTCGCAGAGGGGCTGTGACGATGGAAATGACTTCTACCGTTGGCAGATTTTGCATGTACGAATCTAGTAGCGTACCGACTTGTACATGTTGGGCAAGAAGAAGTCGCGAGACACGGCCGCAAAGGTCATTTCACGACCTAAGTGGCCACCAGCTGGGGCATCGTGATATTCGTGAAGGATCCGAGCACGCAAATCCAAGTAGTTGGCGATTCCCGTACGTGGGGCATTGAAGTGTCGACGCTGTACAAAATCAGGTCACCGTCTAAATTATATCGCTGAATATGGTCACGGTTGGTTCGTGACAGAGCTCTCATTGCAACATCACTGAAAGCGCGCAGATTAGCGATGATTTCCGCGTAATCCGGATCATTCTCGTAAGCAGCGACTATTCCGTCGAATAAGCACAGTTCGGGAGTAACCTGATTTAGATTCAGCGATTCACACATCGCATATCGATCTTCCTCTTCATCGTCGTCAGTCACCTGCGACTCAGCGCGATCCGAAGATCGTAGTCGGGACGTCGTGACAGAGCATCAGCAAGAGCATTGGTCTTATCCGGTTTGTAATGCACGACAGAGTTGTACTCGGAAAAAAAATCCAGCCACCGTGCCATCTGTTGGAATAAGTGCGGAGTCTTTATCGCTGTGTACAGCAATGATCGGTATCCAAAGCAAATGTGCATTCCCAAAGAAGGTGCACGCGAAACCTGATGAGTGCGTAGCGCATTGCTAGCAACTCCTTGTCATGAGCAAAATAATTCCTCTCCGCCAACTTTTATGTGTCGTGACTGATAACACAAGGCTCGTTAACATCCCTCTTTTTCAGATTGCATGAGGGCACAACCAATTGCGATGTCACTTGCATCGCATACCACGTGAACTGGCTTGAATTTTGTCCGAAAGGACCAACACTGGTGTAAAGCCAAGCTCGTTTTCATTGCATCGAAGGCAGCTTGATGCTCAGGATGCCACGACCCGTGGCGTCTTTCTTCAAAATTGGCGACAAATGCAGTATAGAAACGGCATAATCCTTCGTATACTTAGGCAAGAAATTGGCCAAGCCGAGCCACTGACGCAACTCCGTCGGGAACTTGGGCGTGGGCCAAGAACAGATTGACGACACCTTCTCTGGATCAGCTCGAACTCCCGACTTTCTCACATAGCAACCAAGCACCGGAAATTCCGGTGCACAAAAGACACACCTCTTAAGATACGCGTACAACTTTTTGCCTCGCATGACTTGAAACACCTGTTTTAAGCGTCGAAGGTAAACTTAAACATCGCTAAGGTTGCTCTCAGCGCGACTATGGACATAGATGTCATCATAGAAACTTGAAGCAAAGTCCCGGAGTGGTCTTAAAACGCTTGATACACCATGCGATTGAAAGTGGTAGTGCAATCTTCAATCCTTGAGGCGTCACTTGCCATTCCCATAGCATGCCACTTGGGGTACTCACCGTATATCGCTCGGTCGCATCGGGATCTGGTATAAGCCATCGCTTAGATCGATGGCATTGAAGATGATTTTTTTGACATGAAGTTTAACACCATGTCCTTCCTCAGGATAGGCATTCGCGCAGAATAAGTGGCATCATTTAGCTTATTAAGTGCTTGTACTATCCGCCGAAATCCCGTAGCATTCTTCACGCAGAAGGTTGGCTCGAATGTGGCGAGGTACTCGCGCGCACATGACCCGCCTTGCGGTGGCTCTCGAAAAATTCTTCAATAGCTTCGACTTGATCTTGAGGTCAGGGACACTGCCGTGTCAGGTGATACATCGAACCTCGCACGAGATCAATCTCGTGCCGATCACCACAATCAGCAGGAAATTCGGCCGGAATTGTGTCCGGGAATACGTCTGCATACTCTCGAGCAATGTCGCAGACAAGGTTACCAGACTCTCGCAGATCCTATGACTGTGACGCAGAATTGTTATTTACGCGCTGGCTTTCGCTCAGTGTTTAGTGGTCGCATCATTTGCTCTTTCATCTGTCTCGGTAATCACCTCGTTGGCGATCAAACAAACCTATCCACAGTGCCTGCCTCAAAGTCACGTAGGAAATGCTTTCAGGAGAGTCCTGATAGGCATGCAATCGAAGACGCGTCGCGAGGTAGACTCGTGACTTCAACGTATTGACACTTTCTTGGAGTCTCTTCCACTTAAATGATAGCGTGGACAAATTTCAACGCTGAATTCTCAATGCTTGCGTCCGTGTCGTCCTTCGAGTTAAAAATCAAAACTGGCGAACCGCAGCCAGGTTACAACTCTCCTCCCCTCTCGGCACTGGGTGTTCTCAAAATGATGCCGCAATACCTGGCGGGAGTAATCCATTCTCGACCGTCGACACTTGATGCGGGCGCTCTTGCTCGGCCGCTGTGAACCCGTGTGGGAGCCCCTGCTCGACCACAAATTGTTCTTGTGGGAACCTTGGTTCGACCACAGTGAATGATGATGAGAACCCGGTTCAACCATCATGTTCTCGTGTGGTGACTCCTGTCCGTCCACGTAGTACTCGTGTGGAAGCCTCTGCTCAACCGTGTCGTGACCCACTGCTCACCCGCATCGTTCACCTCGCTGTGAAGCGAGGAGTCGATCACTTGTGTCCAGAAGGACCAAACAAGCAGTACAGAGTGGGCCATAGCTCGCTCTGTGCACCGCAGGCGTCGTGATTTCACAGCCCACGACAGTAACATTGGGCCAGTTGGGCCAGTTACTTGGGGATACTAAGAGATCGGTGAACACTTCACTGACGTCGAACTTGCGTCGACATTTCACTAATCTGGCTAACCAGTCGACTGGGGCTTATAACGTGCCAATTATGGCTGGTCCAGGATGCAATCGAATGCATACTTCATCGCGATAACCATGAAATAATCGTTACTGCGAAAATCGTCAAATGTATACGGCAATGCCACTTCGCGCCGCAATACACGATGTAGTTTCCCGTCTGCCAACTTGACGATGACTTAACCAGGCTCTCGCGGACCGAAACGCTGGAAGGCAGCATCGAAAATATTAAATTTCACGAAAGAAGTTTTTGGTCGCTCCTGAGTCCAGAAGCGCTCTTTGAGGTTGCTGGATACCGGCGACATGTAAATTGACAATAATCCGACGTGATCACCAGTCGCAGTGGTCGCATTTAGCTGTGCAGACAGCACAGAAAGGCTGGAAGATCGGCTGCCACCGGGAGACCGGACCTACGCTCCAACCAGTAGAACGCCTTGCATTTTCTGGTCCCGACCGTCTTTTGGACGTGCGGTTGGGGCAGCGCCCTCATGATGGACGTCCCCTACATTCGTTAACATCGGTGCTGGCGCGCGGCTTTGAAGCGCGCGGTCCCCTGGCTTTCGACAACGATTGCAAGCCATTTGACGCCCGGTGCGAGCTTGACCTTTTAAAGGGAGTCGTACGTCGTCGGTCACCCGACGACTCAATCGCGTCGATGTCCATAGGTTCCAGGCAAGAAGGCCGGGCGACGCTGTTAACCGAAGGCTTGGTATGAGCCTCGGTGACGCATGGATGGCAATTGCAAATGCTCCTCCAATGTAGCAGGCTCCGCACGCTCAAGTGATAAGCGGAACTGCCGCTCATGCCTAAAATCCGGAAAGACATTCAACGGTGTGTACATGTCCATGGGATGTGGGATGATACACGATGCCAGATGGCGAGCCATCTTCACGTGGTTAAGCAGCGCCATTTTGCCCTGTGCAAGGACAGGAATCTTAAGCGCACCATTTTCTCCGCTTGTTCTGGCTCGAAGTCAAGACGAAGCTCAACCTGGACTATATCCAGGGTTGGGAACGCGTGCTCTTCCACGACCAAGGGTCCATACCTTGGCTTTCTTCGTGAGACGGGAAAGGAGGAATTTGACCTTTGACTGGGTATCGAGGATCCTTGATGCGATGGCGATGTCGACTTCTCGGAACCATCCATTCAGCGACAATCGATTTTTACCTTCTCCTGAGAAAAAGTAGGTTTCCATCTTCACGAAATCGTTCCAATAAGATCGTGAAGGGGTTAAACCTCGCCGATTTGTTTCGGCAAGCTTGCGAGCCATAAATTCATGTTTGGCGAGACGTTGTGTGTTGGGGTCGCTGATCTCACCAGCGACGCGATGAACGGCTCTCCCGAAATCAATGCGAGGCGACTGAGAGCATCCTGCTCAACACCAGTGAGATGGGGAAGGCCTCGTGACCCAGTAACAAATCTGGAGCGTCAAAATACGCCGATTCGCTCATCTCAAACTCGGGCATGGGAAGGATTACTAAGTGCTACCAGGTGTCACTGGGGCTTAACATTCTGTCACTAGCTTACACAAAACGCTTGAGGAAGCCTCCAGCCCAAGTATTAGGTATCAAGTAAAACTAAAATTTGAATCTCGTACTACTTACGTCCGAATTCCCGTCGTTTGAGAATCATTTAATTTATGTAATTTATCATATGTTCCATTTTGGTTCTTAAGGCCTCCAGTAATAAATCAATAATAAATTATTATGCTGTGCCCGCTATTCGGACACAGCACCTGCCTATAAATGTTATTATTTATTTTTTGTGTTAATCCTGTAATTTGGCCCATAACAAAGGCCAGCAACTGGAATCCACTAAGCGAAAGCTTTGAAATTAGAAGTCAAAGAATGCAAATTATGAAACTCGATGGACGACTCCAATGGATATGCTGTCCGAGACCTTCACGGACTTTGGGTAGGTAATGTATATCACGAAAGATTCCAATGGACGCATCATACATTTGTTCTTCGCTCATACAAAGAATGTGGGACTTTTTAGGAAAAACTGCGATTGTAACGGGGCACTGCGACTTGTACTGTTTCATTACAAGTCCACTTCACACTGCTTCAGATGTGTGTGGTGCCTCTCGTTAGGTGACGTACACTGTACGTATAGAGGAAGACTTCTCTTAAGGCAAGTTACCTAAAGAGTGTAAAATGAAAACTGTATTAATATAGTTAAGTGTCTTGTTAATCTATCTTTGTAAATGTTGACTTAACTATAAACTAATACTAAACATGTAAATGAATTCTTATCTATCTTATCTCGTAACTCTCTTTGATTACTTCTACAGCTGATTAGTCTGCGGAATAAATAGACATAATGGTCTATACCTATTTATGGATAAGAATTCAGGAAATTACTATTTAAAGTAATTTCCTCCAAATATTATCTACCTTTTGGATAATATTAATTAACAATCTTTTATTGTTAATTTCATGTAACGATACACCCCGTTACATCACCCCTCCCTTAAACGACAATCACTCTGAATGTCATTAGGTGGAGTGGTCGCTAAATGACCACTTAATTTTTAAAATGATTTTGATTGGTCAGATCCATCATTTTAAATTCCATCGCATGAAGGAACAATTCATGCGGGGTGAGGATAGTGTTGAACCTTCGGCTGCGGTTCGTGCAGCCGCGGGTGACGCATTGTTATCTCTTGCGGTAGACGTTCCGTCTACCGTAGTGTCTTCCACTCGCACAACACTTGGTGTTGCGAGTGCACGTGGTGATTCACCACGTGAGTACGACCCCTCTTTAGAGGTCGATTATGAGTGCGAGTCGGACGAAATGGCCGACTCGGGGAGGATGGAACAGTCGCCTGATACCCGTCAGGCGGCTGATTATGAGCCTTCGAATGAGA